>NC_137675.1:81874637-82024637 GCF_963989245.1 Nansenia antarctica
AGCTGCACAACAGCGGAGAGAAATGCGCTACAGAGAGTCGTGAGAACAGCACAGAAGATCACCGGCACCCCCCTCCCCTCTCTGGAAGAGCTGTACAACACACGCTGTCTCAGGAAGGCCTCCAAGATCTCCAGGGACCATGTACATGTACATTTCAAGCCTGCAAACTGTGACACTTTAAATAAATGTGAAATAATACTATTGTGCAATATGACAACCCTAGTCGTCTATCTGTACAGTATAGTACAGTGGATAGTGTACATAGCCTTTATTTATGTAAACCAGCTCCTTCCCTTCTTGTGATTTTTTTTTAAAAAGTGTTTTTTTTCCATTTCCTAACACCAGGGGAGCCACCCCTCCTAAATTTCGTTGTTTGGTACCTGTACTGTAGCAATGACAATAAAGTCCATTCATTCATTCATTCATTCATCATTCATTCATCACCCAGTTATGTGGGAACCAATGGGAGCTGAGCTGTGTGTGAGTGTGGCTGCTGTGTGTGTGTGTGTGTGTGTGTGTGTGTGTGTGTGTGTGTGTGTGTGTGTGTGTGTGTGAAAGTGTTGGACCACGTAATAATGAGCAGTCTCTTCCAATGTGGAGGTCCTGGGCAGTAGAACATCAATGTTGTTACCAGAGAGTATTAGTGCAATATAACAATGTTTGTAGTCTAGAGGAAACAGGAACTATTTATACTATTTGAAGGGAACAGGAACTGGAAATACTATTTTATTTACTGTCCCAGTGTCTAGGTGTCATCATTCTCCTCTGAGGTAGCGACACACAGGCATGCAACATCTGGGGCCTCATTTATAGAAAGTACTCAGATCAAATGTTGATCTTACCCGTGTCGTACGTAGAAAACCACGTCCACGTAGTGATTTATACAATTTCAACTTGAGTCAATTTGACCGTGGAAACGATCGTAGCTCTACGTCGAGTATTGACCTTGCGTACGCACATTACCTACTGGTTATGCGAAGTTATTACAGGCATGTGAGCCGCACTGCCTATACTGTAATTCATGCGAAGTGAACGTGACTCGTAATAAAATTAACGATGCTGTTATCAGCCGAGAAAATGAGTTAATTCAAGATTTAAAGGGAACTGATGTTTATGATTGTATTTCAGTCTTCCTATATATTCCTCCGGAGCTGTCAAGGCAACGCCATCTCCCCTTCAACATGCCTAATGCGCTAAATTATACTGGATTTTTCTCTGGTGTCTGGGAGTGAGCAGCCATATTTTCTTACAGTATAAGCATTTGCTGGTTAGTTGTCATCAGCACTCAAGTTGAGGGGGGATGAGGGGGGATGAGGGGGGATGGCATCCCCCCTGAAATAAAAACGGTCAAAATCATCCCCCTTCTAAAACTGCCATCCCCCCTTTCCATCCCATATGTCATTTTGTCAATGAACGTGGTATCACTGCTATTTCAACATTTAGTTGTGCGCATATTGAGTAAAATACTGTGGGTGAGGGGGGGGGCACGCACTGACAATTTTACCAAGTCACTGACACTGAAGTCACTGACGCTGTGGGGATGCTAAAATTGTCCTCCTCATATGATAAAATCCACCACCCCCCCTGATTTTCTTTTACAACTTGAGTACTGGTTGACATGATCAAACGTTACAAATGCAGAAGCCACCCTTCTCTGCCCTCTCCCGCTCACGTGGCTTAATTCAGCCGCTATAATTGAGCCTCTATCACAGGGCGTAAATACAAAGCTCATTCTCAAGTATATTTGGTATTTATAGACTTTAGTACGTACGCAATTTTAAACGAGCACAGCTCGTTTTATAAATAATGCTTACGTCCGTTTAGAAAAATTTGCTTACGTGCAAGTCAAAGATGACGTTCAAGTACTTTTTTTTATAAATGAGGCCCCAGGTGCCAGAGGGCTCCACAAGGAGCTGAACTGCATTGTTTGCCCATCAATCTTGATGATGTAATGTGTGGTTAGTTTCCTTTTACTCTTTGATGTGTCTTTTCATGCAACAGAGCCTGCATAACAGGAACATTCTTGTAAGTAAGAGAGAGATTTTACGTTTAGGTTGTGTGCTGCAACAGAATGACCACATCAAATCCGTAACATAATTACTGAAATTGAATTGGCTACATTCACGTTTGTTTGTTTGTTTGTTTGTTTGTTTGTTTGTTTGCAATACAAGGATCGGAATAATCTGCCGGTCCCATAGCCACTGTCGTAATTGATTTAATCTAATCTACCCCAACCAATCATGTCCCACAACTCCTCCCGTCAGTGCTTGTCTATACCACACATTGTTCATTCTGAGCCACTCCTCGCAGTCGTGAGATTCATTCTCCATGGCCGAGTTTCAGTCATCCAGATTCAGAATTAAATTTAATTGTCATTGGCAGAGGACAAGTACAGAGTCAACGAAACGCATTCGGCATCCAGCCAGATGCAAGTGCAATAATGCAAACGCCATAAAGATATACAGATATACCACTTTAGTTAGGCCTATTCCTTTTCACTATTCCAGTGAATATAAATCCGATATATCAAAAGAGTTTGGCATCTCTTAGTTCTAATATTAACTCAATCGAGTACCGAAAATGGGTTTATTAAAGTTATTTTTGTGGGATTTGAACTGTTTTTTTGTTGTTGTTTTTTTCTAGTGTAGTTTTAGCAATATGAATAGCATTGCAGCCACATAAGGTAGATATCCAAAATTAACTGACATAACAATTCTTCGCTTTGAACAACTTTGCTACCATACAAACAGTTATGCTAACAAACTTCAGGCTGCACTCTGGACTAATCACTGTTTCAGTATCATACTGCAACGCCTGATGATGACAAGCAGACCATACATAACCAGAAACCCTAAGACCCCTTTCCCTCCAATACTATCTGCCCCTCATATGAGTTGTGCTCGTATTAATAAATAAATAATAAATAATAAGAATACATTTGCATTTATTTATCGTCATTCATGCCAATCAGAATGACGTCATATTGACTAAACACATTTATGACAGGTCATCAATTCAAACGAGCTCAACTTTCTACTAGGCTGTAGTCTACTAGACACACCAACAGTTAAGACCGCATATATGGCCACATATACATCGACACAGTTTGTCACAGCACCTTTATTGAGCAAGACATCACAGATGATGGTGGGCGTATTGTATTTTGCCCCAAATTCCTGACTGATCAGTCGATACAGCTGCCATACCACGACCTGACCAGCAGATAGCATCGTGGAGCTGCTGTATCGACTGCATCGATAGAGCGACACTTTTTCCGACACAATTGTGTTGAATGTGTCAATGCGTCGGAAAGCTTCGTTTGAAAGCGCAGTAATATTGTTCACAGTTGGATTGTGGAGAACTAATCTAAAAGCCACAGGTGTGCTGCATCAACCACCTACAGCCTCCTTCCTTTCTGCTGTCCATATTCTGCTTGTTGTGTTGCAGGATGGCAGTGGGGAGAGGAGACCTGATTTGAAACACTATATTTATTTTTTATTTATTTTTTACACTTGGCTGTTGGCTCTTGTAAAAGAGATGTTTAATCTCAATGAGTTTTAAATGAAATAATAATAAAAAATGGTATCATGTTGCATGTATCAAGATTCAAGAGAGTGACAGAAATTCTCCTTCGCCAGGCATTATCAAGTGTATGTATCAAGAATACATTTCCACATTAAAAACACACATAAGTCACACATAATACATTAATACATACAATAAAAACAGACAGACAAGGCAGTGTTTATCAAATGTAGTGCCTATTTAAAAAGTCCAGTCATATTCCATTTCATCATATTGTCAATATTGATCATATTGTACTCTGTGCAGCACGCGAATTTGCGAAACCTAGGATGGTAGGGGAAGGCAGGGCAATACCGCTACCTGATTGGTTGGCGAAGCACTCGTGATGAGCCCCCTCATTGGCTGGCGAGTCTACCATCTAATTAGCCAGACTCCTTGCTATAAGCTAGCAATATTGGGCTAACGTGTGAACGGGTTGAAATGCGTGTGTCTCACGCCCAGAGAAGTTAGAAGTCATAAGGAAACATGTTTATTGACTGGGCAACACAGTGTAAATACAGTACTAGCCTGACCTTGGTCATGTGAACCAGCTTCATAAAATAAACCAGAAACACTCATTCTGCAGTCTGCACGTTTTATTCTGATATTAACCAGCTTGTTAACATTCAATTTGTCACATTGTATACCCACAAACCATATTACTGCATAAGCAACCACACAGGGGAAATACAGTATCAAAGGAGCAGTAATGTCACAAAAATACATTTCAGAACTTTAGACTTGAACTCTCTTAGATTATATTCAAGCCGATCTTCAGCTACTGGCAAACATTTCCACGTTCAGCTGAGGAACTTGGCTGAACTGTCAATGACATCTGGACACAAGTGGACAGAGGTGGTCAGTGGAACACTTTTTTGGAGACGCATAATACAAGTTTAAACAGCAATGTTTCTCGCTGTCCACTTGCAATCTAATCTCAAAAACACATTCTAAGTGTAACAGGCTCATTGTTCCCCACCCTTCTAACATGTCTAACATTTTAAATGTTGTATCAATTAAGGTAGACTACTGAAGGAGAAGTGAGAGAGGGAAAAGACGAGCGAGAGAGGGAAAAGAGGCAGCCATGAAAATTAAGTGGTGTCATTTTTGTGGAAAGCAGGATGACTTGGGGATACCGGAGCATCTTGAGGTTAGGCTTAGTTTGGACGGTTAAGTTTAGGCACAGGTATCGAATGGTTAGGGTTAGGTGTCCGTTGTGTTGATCGGATCTAGCCTCTACCCATATCAACAGCCATTTTACAGTCCAAACACAGGTGTAACTGATCAAATGAACTATGGTCCAGACGGTTTATTTAGTGGGTGTATGTCTGTTCCAGCCATTTCAGTGAGCCAGCATGTGGGCCCTGCCCCACTCAAATTTTAAAGGGGACCTATTATGCAAAATGCACTTTTACAGTTATGTACCTACATATTTGTCTTTGTTGGGCCTACTAACACACAAACTAGGAAATAAAACTATCCTTAGATTTTTTGGTAATCTGAATATTTAGAAAACAAGCCTTCCAAACAATCACATTTTAAAGTGTGATATTGTGATGGTTGATTTACTAACCTTACATTTAATGTGTTTAAACAGCAACTTGTCCCTGAGGGGTACTGGCATAATATCTGCTCATATACTCCACTGGAGCGGGGGGAGGTTTCACGGCCTCTTTAAAGCTCCAACTCAGCACCAGGGAGGAGGTAGAGACATACTATGGTTTGTGGGTATACAATGTGACAAATTGAATGTTAACAAGCTGGTTAATATCAGAATAAAACGTGCAGACTGCAGAATGAGTGTTTCTGGTTTATTTTATGAAGCTGGTTCACATGACCAAGGTCATGCTAGTACTGTATTTACACTGTGTTGCCCAGTCAATAAACATGTTTCCTTATGACTTCTAACATCTCTGGGCGTGAGACACACACATTTCAACCCGTTCACACGCCGCATTTCAGCTATATTATATTATTATATTATATATTATATATATATATATTTATTTATATTATATATATATTATATATATATATATATATATATATATATATATATAATATTATTATTATTATATATATATATATTATATATATATTATATATATATATATATATATATATATATATATATTATTATATTATATTATTATAGCAATATTGCTAGCTTAGCATTATAACGTTTACGTTAGCCCAATATTGCTAGCTTATAGCAAGGAGTCTGGCTAATTCGATGGTAGACTCGCCAGCCAATGAGGGGGCTCATCACGAGTGCTTCGCCAACCAATCAGGTAGCGGTATTGCCCTACCTTCCCCTACCATCCTAGGTTTCGCAAATTCGCGTACAGCACTACTGATTCTACTGGAGTACGACCGGTTCCGCGGTACGACTACCATGTGACCAGACGCCCCCGATTTCCGGGGGCAGCCCCCGGTTTGGATGACCTGTCCCCGGCAACAAACTGTCCCCGGAAAAGTCCCCGTTTCAAGCATTTCATATTTTTTTTATTTTTTTTTTATCTTGGCTTGTATTGTCACCAAACCTGCTGCCAAGGGTCCTACACATGGGGTCCTCCACCCCTTTATAACGTCAATGTATGCATATTACCCGTTAATGGACGATCGTTACATTCAATAGAAAGCATTTCAGCCCCGATTGTTCCCCATTAACGAGTTAATATTTAACACCTGACCTATGCTCTGTGCTGCAGTCCTGGAATTGGAATAGTTCAATCTAATCAGACTAGTGGAGAAGAGCTTATGGGGTGCCCTGGTGGCTATTATTATTAATAAGATAATACAATGAAATATATGCAGTGGGTGTATAAAGTTGTTTTAAATTATTAATAAAAATACAATATACAGAATTTTGACAACATCATTAGTCTTATGTTAGGCTTAAACATTATGTTAGGCTTAAAGTATGAGTAGGGTAGTGGAGATAAAAATGGGCATAAAAAGCACAATAGTGTGTACAAATTCACCAGAATGCAGGAAATTAAGTGTTAAATCCTCTTAAATCCAGACCCCCCGCTTGGTTGATGGTTGGCTCGTCAACCTGAACAGTTCTAAGAATTACTTTTAATACCACTTACAGTACACTGACACTAATGTTGAGAGGCACATTCCAGTTGTTACACTTGAGTATTCTTGCTTGAATGTGTATACATTGGTCAAAATAAGGTCAAAATAAATGAAACAGCAATTGTCCCCGTTTCTGTATTTCATCATGATAAAATGTATACATTTTTCCTAAAAAGTTGGAAATGTCCCCAGATTGCATCTGAGAAATCTGGTCACCTTAGACTACCATCACTTTATTACTTTATTCTAGTTTATTATTACTTACTTTATTTACTTTATTCTATTATTGGGATTTTGTATCCTGCTGCAATGCCAATATTGAAGGACGTAAGCCAAAGCATTTTACTCTTGTTTACCTGTACATTGGATTCTGCTGACGTGGACAGAACTATATCATGTTTGGGCAGTAAAACAAAAAGAAAAAAGAGAAATTCCTCATACCACTTATGAATATATTTCCTGGGACACTAGACTTATATCTATCCATAACGAATACATTTCAGATGGTTCTTGAAGAAGTGAAGGCCCAGTTTGAATTTTTCATCATCCTTATTTTGGTGACGGAAGGTAGAGTACAGCTTGTTTCCTGCGTTCTTGGGCTGATGTGCGATGTTGACATGACTACAGGTGGCCACCAGGAGGCTGCCCAGGCCGTCCATGAAGAACTCTGAAACAGAGGGAGGGAGGGAGGGATGAGGAGAAAGAAGAAGGATGGATGAGTATACTAATTGATAATTCCCAATAACTGAATAATACCTGAAGCATTCATAATTGGGTTAAAACAACAACTTGTTCAGGGTCATCCAAAAATGTATTTTATTTATTTAAAAAGGGAGGCCTGCTGTTGCTTATGTAATAGATAATGAGGATAAACAAATAAATATGATATTATATAATATTATAATATATAATCATATTTCACCCGAGTGTGCCACTCTCTTCAGCAGGGGGTCGAAGCCAATTCTCCTTATAGCGTCTGTGCGACCCAGGAGGAAGTTGACCACCCCATCGGTGAAAGAGCATTGTGGGAAACCAGGAAGGCTTTGGAAATCGATGCCTGACTTCCTATTCAGACAGCCGCCATCTCCCCCGTCGCCTTCCTCGTAGACCAGGGAGAAGTGTTGCCGAGAAGTGCCGCTGCCCACGGCCGCGCCCACCTGCTCACAAACAGAGAGAGGTAACAGATTGAGTTGGTGAAAAGGTCAATGCTTGCTAGACAGACTGGGTTTGAATCCAGGTTTAGTTTTTTTTTGTCATGGTATTGTTGTAAAAACCATTACCATTTTTGTTGAAAACAATAAGTGTCTCATGTTTGCATGTTTGTTTTAAGCACCAGTAAGACCAGTAACACCAGTCAAGACCAGTAGAGACCAGTAAAGACCAGTAGAGTCCAGTAAAGACCAGTAACACCAGTCAAGACCAGTAGAGACCAGTAGAGACAAGTAAAGACCAGTAAAGACCAGTAGAGACCAGTAAAGACCAGTAACACCAGTCAAGACCAGTAAAGACCAGTAACACCAGTAAAGACCAGTAAAGACCAGTAGAGACCAATAAGGACAGATAAAGACCGGTAGAGACCAGTAAAGACCAGTAAAGGCTATTAAAGACCTGTAGAGTCCAGTAGGGACCAGTAGAGTCCTGTAAAGACCAGGAGAGACCAGTAAAGACCAGGAGAGTCCAGTAAAGACCAGTAGAGTCCAGTAAAGACTAGTAGATTCCAGTAAAGACCAGTAACACCAGTAAAGACCAGTAAAGACCAGTAAAGACCAGTTCTTCTCACCACGTCCAGTTCAGGCATCGCCTCCATCACCTCCACCAGACTCTCGATCTTGGTCTGCGCTGTAAACAGGAAGTCATCATCCACCCACAGCAGGTACTTTGTGGTTACCTGGGAGACGCCCAGGGTCCTGCCAGCGAACCAGCCCTGAAGACAAAAGCCAAACAGTTTATATAAATATAATAATAATAATAATAATAATAATAATAATAATAATAATAATAATAACAACCTGGTTTTATATAGCGCCTTTCTCAAACCCAAGGACGCTTTACAGATTGCACTGACAGAAAGTCAGACAGACAGAACAGAAAAATCCCCCAAAGAAAACAAAAAGATAGTGACAGAGACAAAACTAGACTAGGGGCCAAAGGCCTTGGTGAACAGATCCGTTTTGAGGGCTGATTTGAAGGTGTCCAGGGTAGGGGCATTGCGGATCTGTAGTATTATTATAATGCTAATACTAAATAGTATTATTAGGGGACTAATACTACCTAATATTGGCCAAATGGGGGTGCTATAGTGTTAGAAATGGCCAACTTTGTCCTAGTGCTGTGTCAATGCCATGTACTGTAATACCATGTAAGCACACCAGAGACACCAGGAAACAGTTTACATAAATAGTTATTATCATTATTGTAATACCAATAATAATTTGGATTTTTAGGGGACTAATACTACCTAATATTGGCCTAATGGGGGTGCTATAGCAAGTTTTAGAAATTGCCTTTCTTTGAAAGGCCTATGTTCTAGTATTACATACTATATTATACATATACCATGTAAGCATAGATACTTTTACTTGTGAATTTTGGGTTAATATGAATGTGGATTCTGCAGACTATTTTTAATAGTAAATTAATAAGTGGAATTGACCTCAACCGTCATAGAGGTAGGCTGCAGGATTTGACGATGAGCCACAAGAGAGACAGAATTTGCTCATCGGACTCCCTGCTTGTCCAGGCTCTCAGTCCCTTCTCATTTGATCCAGAGGTATGATCTTGTATTCTTAATTACATATCATTGTGAGGCTAGTTGCCACTACAATGTACTTTTCCACCACTACGTATTAGTAGGCTGGTGTGCAACAATGCTGGTTCCCACCGCTGAGGTACAGTGGATGGTGGATTGATGTGGTGCATGCAACTGACAAAGGTAACACGGTAATAATATACAGTATTGTAGGATTGCCCTTAAGGTCCTTAAGGCATCCGAGGTAATTTTTCATATTTGTGGTGTCTTCATGGATGTGTGCTCTGCTCTTATAGGTCGGCCAGAACACTAGCTGCTGTTTTGCCTTTAATCACTGAATCCCAGTTTTGCCTCTAATCTTTTAGTGTAGTAGCTTAAACTTGTTCCCTTTTAATATATTTATAGTTCTGTCACACCAAATGGTACCTGCGTATGCTAACCTTGTGCTCCCTAGCTTATTAGGTTTTTAGATCTCTGTGTAAAGCGCCATTCTGTTGTGAGGGTTAAAGTGTTTAGGTCCTACCCATCACCAATTGTATGCGTGAGCGTGATGATCTTAGTTGCACTGGGTGATTACCCCTTTTTGCACTGTTTGCTTGCTGTGTTTCAGAGTATGTATACGTGTGATGTGGTTAGTTGCACAAGTGGATAGCCCCCAGCTTGTATAGCTAGTATACCTCCCCCCAGTTGGCCGTAGCCCAGTATTTGAGTTTATTGTAATAAAGTAGTTAGCATTTTGCCAAGTGTTTGCTGGAACCCAGTTACTGTACGTCAAAGCCAACCACTCCAATGGCATTCTATATTTTGTGTCAATGTGTCATTGTCTTGCTAAGGTTGGTCCCCCAACCGCACCCTCCTGTTACTCAGGTAAAGGTACCATATAATTTAATATATGGGTCATAAAAAACTGGTCTTTGGGGATGGTTTCACCACAACTCCAACATCATTCTAACAATGAGGACACTGTTTTGATAGAATTGCCACAGCAATGTACCAGCTTGTAAAAAAAATCGCATTGGAATAAGGAGTCTGCTAAATGCCAAACATTTTAATGTAAATGTTTTTTGGGAGTTGTTGGATAGAATAGACGTTGTTGAAATAGACTGTCATTGTGGTCAACATCCACTTGAAAAATGCTCTATGCTTCTAACTGCTAAAACAGTTTTGAAAAGTTGAATACTGTTTCAAGTTGATTATTATCAACAGGGTCTCAACACTATAAATGAAGAAGACATTTTGTCAAGCAACTAAGAACACGAATACTACTACTAATTATTATTATTATTAGGGGTCTAAGATGTGACCACTACCCCCAAATGTAATATTATCCTGATTGCCCTAATGGGGGTGCTACAACAAGTGTTAGAAATGGCCAACTTTGAAAGGCTATATATCCCACATCCTATAACATAGAGTCACCGAATTTGGTCCATAGGTCCCTCATGATGAACAAAAAGGACCATCAAGATCTACCATTTAGTGAAAAAAACAAAGGCTTTTACAGATATTGACCTATCTGCGCCAAACTTGGTATGTAGTATCAATAGAGTGATGTGCGTTCCATTTTGTTTACTATTTGAATAAACAACATGGTCGCTCTTAATTATGAATTGTCCAGGGGGGCGTGGCCTCTCACATAAATTGTGAATTAGGCCCTGTTAATTGCTGCTTGCAGATTGCATTATTATTATTATTATTATTATTATTATATATATTATTATTGTTATGATTGTGTGTTACTTCTGAAACTAACAATTAAACAATTAACACAGTTTTTTCCACATCTTATCTGTGATGTTGTGTTGTGTTCAATGAAACACTCAAATAAACGATTAAACAACAAACTACATTACTGTGGTTTGTACCTGTGCCGGGGGCATGATGTACTGCTCTATATTGGATCCGTTGACTTTCTGAGGCTTCAGGCTGTCGTCAGCGATGATGATCTTCATGTCTGGGTAGAAGGTCCTGATGCTGCTGATGAGGCGTTGGAGCTCGCTGTACCGCAGGAACGTCTTGGTCACGATGGTCACCTGGGAGTTGACGTCTACAGGGACAGATTATCACTCTGGTTAGATGCTGTAGTGATGTCTACAGGGACAGATTATCACTCTGGTTAGACGCTGTAGTGATGTCTACAGGGACAGATTATCACTCTGGTTAGACGCTGTAGTGACGTCTACAGGGACAGATTATCACTCTGGTTAGACGCTGTAGTGATGTCTACAGGGACAGATTATCACTCTGGTTAGATGCTGTAGTGACGTCTACAGGGACAGATTATCACTCTGGTTAGACGCTGTAGTGACGTCTACAGGGACAGATTATCACTCTGGTTAGACGCTGTAGTGATGTCTACAGGGACAGATTATCACTCTGGTTAGATGCTGTAGTGATGTCTACAGGGACAGATTATCACTCTGGTTAGATGCTGTAGTGATGTCTACAGGGACAGATTATCACTCTGGTTAGACGCTGTAGTGATGTCTACAGAGACAGATTATCACTCTGGTTAGATGCTGTAGTGATGTCTACAGGGACAGATTATCACTCTGGTTAGACGCTGTAGTGATGTCTACAGGGACAGATTATCACTCTGGTTAGATGCTGTAGTGATGTCTACAGGGACAGATTATCACTGTGGTTAGATGCTGTAGTGATGTCTACAGGGACAGATTATCACTCTGGTTAGATGCTGTAGTGACGTCTACAGGGACAGATTATCACTCTGGTTAGACGCTGTAGTGATGTCTACAGGGACAGATTATCACTGTGGTTAGATGCTGTAGTGATGTCTACAGGGACAGATTATCACTCTGGTTAGATGCTGTAGTGACGTCTACAGGGACAGATTATCACTCTGGTTAGATGCTGTAGTGATGTCTACAGGGACAGATTATCATTCTGGTTAGATGCTGTAGTGACGTCTACAGGGACAGATTATCACTCTGGTTAGACGCTGTAGTGACGTCTACAGGGACAGATTATAACTCTGGTTAGATGCTGTAGTGATGTCTACAGGGACAGATTATCATTCTGGTTAGACGCTGTAGTGACGTCTACAGGGACAGATTATCACTCTGGTTAGATGCTGTAGTGACGTCTACAGGGACAGATTATCACTCTGGTTAGATGCTGTAGTGACGTCTACAGGGACAGATTATCACTCTGGTTAGACGCTGTAGTGATGTCTACAGGGACAGATTATCACTCTGGTTAGACGCTGTAGTGATGTCAAACACATCACATTGGAAGGTGGAGATCCTGTTTGATTTAAAGGTAGATATTTTGCCAATAGTTTGTTTTGTCCTCCCTTCAATCCTATCATGTGGTAACAGGTTACAATTAGGATACAGGTCTGTTGAAATTGTTGTTGTGACTGTCCAGGAACATTTTGTCTTAAATAAAACAAAACACATTTTGTTCACCAAAAAAAAGCTGCCAGTAATCCTATATTTGTGTTAATTTACTTAGCAAAAATTACATTGCATACAGAGCTCTTGGTAAAAGCAGTCACACCAAGATACAAAGACTGAAACAAAATCAACATGTCTAGTACACACTGTGATGGAAAAAGACTGCATCAATAGTTTGCAAATTCAGCTAGGATACTGTAATTAAGTTCAGCTAAGATACTGTATTTAAGTTCAGCTAAGATACTGTACTCAAGCGGTCCATTTAGTGATATGGCCCGCTTAGGGGAGGGGGTGGCATCTACATATGATTCAGAGTTCAGTGGGGCAGATGGGAGGAGGTGATAATATGGAGGCTCAGGCTGGGTGTTAAGTCCACATGTGTTCTTGTTGTGTTTCCTTCCACTTCTATGTTCTCCTCTGTCATTCTCCATCCAGGTGTTGTCAATTGGCCAATCATTCCCTCATTCATCATCCCTCTCCTGTCCAATCAGAAGGCTGCTCATCATCCAATCAGAGGGCTGCCTGTCTGTTTAAATGTTCCTCATTGTGTCTCCTTGTTAGTTGACTGTTTGGTTGTGTTTTGTTTGTTAGTTTGTCAACTCTTAGTTTCTTAGGTTGTTTGTGTTATTTTGTGCGTATCTTTTCAATGTAGTTGTTTGTTTAGAGTAAGATTAAGTTTGGTTGTTTGTTTATTTGATTTAGTATTTGACTACAGTTTTTCTATTTGTATTGTCACACACTAGCCATAGGAAACAGGCGTAGGTGAGATACCCTTGGGTATACATTACATCACGTAGGCTCATCTATGTTAAATACATTAGGCAAAGGAGCGGCTGTCATTATGTAGAATTGTAATCACTGGTAGGGTCTCACTTTATTATTTTGTTTCTTTGGGTTGACACCGCTCATAGTCTACCTGTTGTCCTATGGCTTGTGTTTTTGTACACCACCATTTGTTTATTAAATCATTGCACTTTAGTTCGTTCGTGTTGTGCCTTTCTTTAGTTATTTTCCCTCCCACATCTAAGTGGCAACTTACTTACACCCTTTATGTTACGGCTCCCCCCTACACCCCCTAGACGTAGAGCCATAAGATCTGGGGTTCGTAACACTGGGGCACATGGGGTTAAACATCAATGACACCTTGAGAATAATTGGGAAACATCTGACTGGAGAGTGTGATCATTGCTAACAGAGGGAGACAGTTGAACATGTTTTTTGCTTTTGTTTTGCTTCCTTAGAGGGACAGGTCCTTGCGTACCGGGTGGCAAAGGTAACAGCCCCTTCTATCCACCAGTAAAACAATCTACCTTTTCCCATGTCATATAAAACAGGAATCGATGGTCGCTGGATGACTATGGGGAAGACTGCCTCGTGCTGTTCATATGTGAAGTGAGCTGGGGAGAGGAGAGGAGAGATGAGAAGTCTAATCATGTACAGAAGGATATATTTTAAGTACATTCAAACAGGCCCCTTGTTTCTTTTTACATTTACATTCATTTAGCAGACGCTCTTACCCAGAGTGACTAAAACAACAAAGTGCATTTGTCTAGCCTAGGAAGTGAAACAACTACATATCACAATCATCAGCAGTATGACCTTCTATAGGAAACAACTACATATCACAATCATCAGCAGTATGACCTTCTATAGGAAACAACTACATATCACAATCATCAGCAGTATGACCTTCTATAGGAAACAACTACATATCACAATCATCACCAGTATGACCTTCTATGACCTTCTGATGCCAGTAGCAGATTCATATACAGGTCCGGTATAACCCAGGTTCTAAACCAGGTTCTAACCCAGATCTAACCTAGTTCTATCCTAGGTCTAACCTAGTTCTAGCCCAGTTCTAATCTTGATCTAACCTATATTTAACCCAGATCTTACCCAGGACTATATAACCCACTTCTAACCTAGTTCTAACCCAGGTTTAACCCAGTTCTAACATAGTTATAACCTAGGTCTTACCCAGGACTATACTAATTCTAACCCAGTTCTAACCCAGTTCTAACCCAGGTCTAACTCAGATCTAACCCAGTTCTAACCCAGGTCTTACCCAGGTCTCCGGTGTGTATGTGATACACAGTGCTGGTGTAGGTGAGTCGTTCCAGGAGGTTGTTGAGGTCAGCGAGGCTGGGGGACTGGAGAGTGATCCGACCCTGACCCTGACCCTCCACCTGGCCAGGCTCAGGGGCCTCTACAGCCAGGACACCGCTGGACACACGAACACTCACCTGCAGGTACAGAACAGGGCTCACACCATAGACCGCTTATATTCCCTGGATGTGACCCACCATAGACATCTTATATTCCCTGGATGAGACCCACCATAGACACCTTATATTCCCTGGATGAGACCCACCATAGACATCTTATATTCCCTGGATGAGACCCACCATAGACATCTTATACTTCCTGGATGAGACCCACCATAGACAGTAATAGTGAAGCACTGTACTATAAGGGTCAATCATAGACATAATTTCAGTAAAAGCATTTATGTATCATTCATTCATTCAATGTATTTTCAGTATCCATGTTGAAAAACCTTTACTGAAAACAGGTTTTAAGATTCCGAACCATCACCAACTAACGTTTTGTTTTTACACCCGGTAGCGACGATTGACGAAGACCCTTGAAGCCCCTTGAGTTTCCACCCACCTGGTAATTTGTTGTTGTTGTTGTTGTTGTTGCATGCAGAGCTAAACCTGAAATGATGTTGAAAATAAAGTTACCTGAATAACAAGTTTGTTCATTTCCTTTGAAGGAAATGCCATTGATAACTAGTTTAGGAAGTAACGATGACTAGTTGTGTGTGTGTGTGTGTGTGTGTGTGTGTGTGTGTGTGTGTGTGTATATGTGTGTGTGTGTGTGTGTGTGTGTGTGTGTGTGTGTGTGTGTGAGACCTGGTATGAGGCTCTTCTGGAGAGGGACCACAGTGTATCCCTGGATGGGGTACTGTAAAGGGGAGTTAGACGGAGCGAAGAGCAGCCTGTTCAGACTGGACTTGGTCCTACAAGAGACAGACATGGTATATTTGGTATATTTTAATTCAAATATTTGTACACAACCACAACCACAACCACAACCACACACACACACACACACACACACACACACACACACACACACACCATAATAAATGCCATCCTGCGCTCATAACAAGTCTCTACAGTTACACTATAAATGCCATCTCTCCCACCTGAGGAGGTGTTTCCTGTACTCCTCTGCTCTCCGTTGGACGAGGTCCTCATACTGGTCTTTGGGAAGGTGATCTCTCAGTATGTACGAGCCTGCTGGACAGGAGCACGGTGACGGTGGTGTGGAGCTGGTGGATGGCATGGCGCTGGAAATACACAGGAATGAGCTAAACAGCATGACATACAGTGCCCTACATAAGTATTGGAAAGAGTTTATTTTTAGATCTATACTCCAACAGTTTGGATTTGAAATCAAACAATTACTATGAGGTTAAAGTAAAAAAAAAAAAAGATCTGCGCAAGATTTATAATTATAGCATACCACCTCGTTTGTGAACCTTGGCCATGCCAAAACTCAGAGGCTAACCAACAGCTACTTCCCTCAGGCGATCAGGCTCATAAACAAGCCTACTGTAGACTATTGACATATATATATATATGTATACGGACTACCTAAACCACAGCCACTTTACTACTTGTCATGTATTGTGTAAATTGTACTAATACTCATGTAATGTGACGTAACAATAAAACTTGATGATATTATGTAATTACTGATTAATTATATTACTGCTGACAGTAGCATAATGAGTGTACAGAAATATATTTTCAGCTCAACTACCAGCAAATGCCTCCAAATTCATTGGTAGGTGCTTCATCATACAGTAAGTATGATGTACAGAGGTAAAAGAAGACACAATGCTTCCTCTTTCCAGTACTTATGAAGGGCACTGTAGGTTTACCGTCACAGTATACAGTAGCTACTAAAGTAGTACTACGCTTTGCTCATTAACTCCTCTATATGCATATATAAGAACTATACACTCTTTAAAGGAAACAGGTTCTAGAAATAAAATGAGATTTAATGACAGGGTTTTTCCACAGGGAGAGCCAAACCCTTAGGATGGTAAGGATTATGTAAACACACTCATATTGACGTCATCCACCTGAGACGATGAGTAACTGATGTGTCCCCCTCTGTCTTCCTCTGGTGGAACTCCTGATTTAGGTAATACATCCAGTAGTACATCATCCCCAGTGGTGAGAGAAGACACAGGAGAAGGACCACCTGCCTGCAGCGTCGATCCATCTGTTGGGAACGAAAGCAATCGTTTTCAGCTAACTTCAATCATTAGGCTACTGTAATGCTGTAGAGTAGACTTAGTCTGATACAGGCTAAAGACGCAGTTTCTTTGCTCAACCCTTTAGGTATTTAGCATTCTTCATTCACCAGATGTACCCGATCGATGGATAGGCCTACATTGTGTTGCAGCATCCTTTGAAGTTTAAAGGCCGTGGTCAAATAATAGTAGGTAGGCCTATGCCTACTCAAGTATTTATTTATAGTACATGGATTTCCACATCCCTTTCACCCAAAACATAATAATATTTATTATTTAATTATTTATTAATACTATAAACATATGAGCTATGTTGAACACAATGAATGTTACTGTCTTGACAGCATAATGTCTGCATTCAATCTTAAAGGTAAAGCGAGGTAAAGCGTGTGCTCGGCAGTATTTATTTAAGTGTTTAAATATATCCATGCACCATGAACAGAGACTATGGATGATGAATTGTGCCACAATGAACTACAATACACACATCGAAAATGCAATACACACATCGAAATTCAATACCTGTGTAACACTAAATACAATACAAAAATACGGAATATTTGTGCCAAACTTAAATCAATACAGCCGTATTGTATTTTGAGATGAGTACATTGCATTTCGAGATGTGTACATTGCATTTCGGCACGATTGTGGCATGATTCATCCTCTATAAGAGACAATGTGTTTTGCTATTTGAAACGTATCATGTGATTTCCCCCACCTCTTCTTTGGGCGCAACAATAAAACAGGGAATAACAAGTTGTTATTGTTATGTGCTCACAAACCCTCTCTCTTATGCCATTGTGAAATTACACCTCAATAGTGTGGAACCCGTTTGAAATCAGCGGGATGCTTTGTCATTGCTATAACTTCCCAATGTTCGTGTTTTCGCTTTGTTATTCACGCTTTAGTATTGTGTGTGGATTGATGGCAAAAAGCATTTCATAATTGTTAAATTGCGTCTATAACACAACAAAATGTGGAAAAGGCGCAGGGGTCAGAATACTTTTCGAAGCCACTGTATTTGTGGATAGGCTACGTTTAAGTGTAATAGTTCCAGTCGTTTATATTTTATTTTGTCGTTAAATCGTTTCCTTGATCGATATCGTTAACCTTTTTATGTTTCTAATTCGACTAATTCGACTAGGTCACGCATTAACGCATTATTGTCTTGATATTAAAAACCTTACGAAAAACACAATTCTACAAGTCTGATATATAGGACATGCAGGGAGACATTTCAAACCCCAACATCATGAAACAAACACGACAATGTCAATTAACCATCATATCTTCATTGAAGCATTAACCTGTCGTCGCCTGTGATTAAAAATATTGGTCCGGATGAGAAAAAAGGGATAGAAAACGGGTCTTCAGTAACTAAACAGTTGTTAATCAGTGTAGTTCAAGTTACATTTACCCGTTATAGTGCCTCCCACACAGGTGTATGCTCTCTAATACAATACCAAATTCAACCATCTGGTTAACTCTTTATGTCTTTCTAATTTGTCTTTCTAACTTTTTTTTGTCTTTCTTCGTAAGAAATAACTTGCTTAGCCTGGCCTTTTAATATGAATACAATAAATACATTACATTACGAGACAAATAGCCTATTGTTTTAATGTTCCAAAACGATACAAGCTGGATATACTGTATAGCCAATTGACATTTCAAGACCCAATATCATGAAAAAACAAGCACAATCATCATATCAATTTACCATTTCAAATATCATAATTTAACTAAACTGCAAGTGAGGGGTATTACCTGTGGCCGCCTGCGATGAAAAATGTTTGAATGAAAAAGGAATGGAGCGCAGATGATACCAGCTTAAAGCAGGTATTACCAGCTTAAAGCAGGTATTAGCATAAAGCAGGTATTACCTGGGCGGTTAGTGTTATGCAGGTGGGTGTATTTCGGGAGTGGTATTTTCCCCATCTTTTCAGGATGAATGAATAAATGTATCCAAAAGCATCGGATAAATTCATGCATGGCAAAATACAGATAGGCCTATGTGAACAATATATACATATGTTTAAATTCCAAGTGTTTTCCCTCAACTACAGCAGTCACTGCATCAGGAGCTTTACTGAAGTCTACTTGAGCAGGGTCAACTGCGAAAGATAAACGGAAGGATTTTAGGCCTACAGTATATTCTGACAATTGGCCAAAAGGTGCGTTCTCTTCTTTGCACCCTATTAAGATGTTTTAATGATATTAGTAGGCTATGTAAATACTAGGTAGTACTTCCATGTCAGTTGACTAGGTAACATGAAAATCAGATGCAAAGTAGGTTTTAAGAGGAAACACATTGTAAGAGGAAAGGCTTTTGATCCCACCATCTGACCGTTTACCATAAACTAAACAAACTAAACCAAGTATGAACTCTAACGGCCTATATTTATGAAGATAGATATGGGTCAAAACTCGTGAGGTTGTAGATTCGTGCAGTACAAGGTGCAGTACAAATAAAAGTGCAAAGAGTGCAATGTCGGGAAGGCAGGCTCACCTCAGGTCAAAGGCCAGGGAGAAAGCGGCTCTGATGTGGAGGGGGAGACTATTCCAGAGCATAGGGGCGGCCTTAGAGAACTTGGGTCAAAAGTAATTTGAGCACTTTCAGCAACCCTGAAACTGAGAGAGCAGGGGGGGTGGACATGCAGTGAGTGATTGATTGCAGTGCTTCACCAATCACAAGACACAGTGGCGTAACAAGTCTGCACTGGGCCCTAATGCACTGGGCCCTAATGCACTGGGCCCTAATGCAAGATGGCCAGAGTGGGCCCGAGGGAGCGTGATTTTTTCTGCAATTTGTTTTGCGCAATTCATGCTTACAACAAGTTTTCGTATTTGTCAAGTATTTTTTGCCAAAATAAATAATAGCCTCGTAAAGGGTGCACTTTCCATGAGAGAGAGAGAGAGAGAGAGAGAGAGAGAGAGAGAGAGAGAGAGAGAGAGAGAGAGAGAGAGAGAGAGAGAGAGAGAGAGAGAGAGAGGGGGGGGGGGGTCATATAAATCCATCCTTATTGAACCTCTACTGAAACAATGATTAGTCCATAGTCCAGCCTGAATTACTGTTTGTTAGCATAACTGTTTGTATGGTAGCAAAGTTGTTCAAAGGGCAGAATTGTTCTGTCAGTTAATTTTGGATATCTACCTCACGTGGCTGCAATGCTATTCATATTGCTAAAACTACACTAGAAAAAAAATGAAAAAAATCCCACAAAAATAACTTTAATAAACCCCTGTTCGGTGCTCGATTGAGTTAACATTAGAACTAAGAGATGCAAAAATTGAATATATAAATCTGATATATCGGATTTATATTCACTGGAATAGTGAAAAGGAATAGGCCTAACTAAAGTGTTATATCTGTACATATATCTTTATGGCTTTTGCACTATTGCACTTGCATCTGTCTGGATGCCGAATGCGTTTCGTTGTCTCTGTACTTGTCCTCTGCCAATGACAATTAAATTTAATCAGAATCTGAATAAGGATGACTGAAACTCGGTCATGGAGAAGTGGATTTCTGTCTATTTGTCATTACTTCATCCCAGTGAATCTCACGACTGCGAGGAGTGGCTCAGAATGAACAATGTGTGGTAGACCAGCACTGACGGGAGGAGTTGTGGGACATGATTGGTTGGGGTAGATTAGATTAAATCAATTACGACAGTGGCTATGGGACCGGCAGATTATTCCGATCCTTGTATTGCAAACAAACAAACAAAAAAACAAACAAAAAAAGGCCAAGCTACAAGTGAATGTAGCCAATTCATTTTCAGTAATTATGTTACGGATTTGATTTGGTCATTCTGTTGCTGCACACAACCTGAACGTAAAATCTCTGTTCAAGACTGTCCATACTCACAAGAATGTTCCTGTTACGCAGGCTGCATTCTTTGCACCTAGTGAAGTGCACATTTTGGTGCACATTTTGTGAGAAATGACAATTGATGGCAAACAATCCAGTTCAGCCCGTTGTGGAGCCCAGGGGCGGATTTAGGATCGTAGGAGATCCGGGGCTTAGCCCAGAGGGAGAATATAATGTGCGCGCGGAGCGCGCTGGAAAATGTTGCCTTCAACCTTCAACTTACCACCACCTTAAAGCGGACAAAAGGCACTGGAGAACACATATACATTCACACCCTTTAATGAAGCAAACTAATTGTGGTGGTTCTGGGCACAGAGGGAGGTCAGCACACGTAGCTCCCCCTGTCAGTCACCATCATTTATATTTGTATAGAATTACATAATTGATGGGCTGAGGCTAGTTATGTTACAGTATGTATATCAGGGCAGACTCTGTGCTCACCACATATTGTATTTAGAGTCTTGTCCTGTGTTATATGACGATATATTACATGTATTGTTGGCCTGTGTATAGTACTGTGAAATCAAATCCCCCCTGGGACATTAAACAAACTTAGTTAGTTAGCGTTACATCTTAGGATAGATTTGAGTCATGTTCTGTATACATACATACTACCATAAGGGCATACTTAATGTGGTTACTCCATGTTTACTAGCTGTAACATTAACGTTACATCATTCTTTTTCACTTGTTACTCAGTCAACCAGAGTGCAGATATCAAATTTTTTTGCAAGTCAGGCACTGATTGAGATCACTTCTTCTTCAGGGCAGGGTAGGCTACGCAGTATGCAGGCTAATGTCGCGCAGCTGCTGCCTCTCTGTTGGACTCCGGTACTGCACGTTACTCACAAGAGTTTTTTTTTTTTTTTTAAAGTAAAACATTCGGGGCTTTTCAGAAAACATCCGGGGCTTGAGCCCCAGTAGCCACCCCCTCGCGCCGCCCCTGGTGGAGCCCTCTGGCACCTGAGGCTGCATGCCTGTGTGTCGCTACCTTAGAGGAGAAGGATGACACCTAGACACTGGGACAGTAAATAAAATGGGGAGCAGGTACACACACACACACACACACACACACACACAGTACAATAATGAATCTCATATATCTCACTGGTGGCCTGCTCCTCTCCTCACCCGCCTCAAGGCGTGAGTAGCCGAGTACCTGCAGGGGAGACTCAGCACCATGAACAGCGCCCATTCCAGCCCCTGGGCATTGGAGATGCAGGGAAACCCCACAGCTATGCACAGCTGCCCTGCATCTCCCAATGGACCTATCGCTAAGCCACACTCCTTTTGAAAACTCGGACAAACAAACAACGCTTCACTGACAGTGACAGACTGACCGACCGTGACTGAATGACATTCAATGACTTACAATGGCGGGAGTTGGCACATTTCTGATTTCTGATTTACCACAGCAAGTAATAGACTTTTTTTTTTTTTTTTTAAAGATGACAAGAATATTTAGTCCTGTGCCTCCTCACAGGAGACAGCAACAGAGGAAGTGAGCGGCTGAGCCAGACGCACGCTGCGGTGAGAGCAGGACTAAAGGCCGATTTAAGCTTCTGCGTCGAATTTACGCGCGTAGCCTGCGTAGACTACGTAAGGGGTCTCGCACTTTACACTTCTGCGTAGTTCGCTCTGCAATTACACCGTCACATCGCTAGGTGGCCGTGTGTTTTCTATGCCCCTGTGCTGTGCCTCTTCCGGTTAGGAACTCAACGGAACTCAAAGCTCAAAGCGGCATAATAGCGATCTTTTTGTTGTTATGCTTGTTGTAAATAAAAGTTCTATGATGCATTGAAATGACATTAAACTAAGATAATACGATGGTTATCATAATTTTTCAAATCTTTATTAATAAGTAATTACAGAAAATGTAAATGACATTTCTGTCATGGCTTCCGCATTTTGGCCAACGAGAGAGTCGGAATCTTGTCGGAATCATGTGCTACCAAGCGGACCAATCACAGAGCTTATGGTTGCGTAGAAACTGACGTGTTCTTAAATTTTTGGAGATGTGCACGTCAACCCTCTCCGTAGGCAACGCAAGGCCACGCGGGACTACGCAAGGCTACAGCGTCGATTTTACGCAGAAGTTTAAATCGGCCTTAACTACGGCACTGTATCCATGTTTAATGTGATTAAGTGTTCTGCTCTGCTGCCAGGCCGAGGGCCAGTGACGGTGGGAGAGACCCCCGGCAGCACAGGAGACAGACCCAGCAGAGACGGGGTCAAACATTAGCCACCGGGCCACCCCGGGCTAGACGCCAACCTGATGGCGTAGAGATCCTAGAGGAGGAATCTTTGTTGGTTCATGCTTCCCCCCCCCCTCCTGAGTTTGAGTAATGGCGAGAACCCCTAAGTTGGCTTTATTCCCCTTGTTCTCTTTTCTCTTTAATTAAATCCCTAAGTGGCTAACGGCCCCTCCTGTTTTGTGTCGTCTCTGGCTCATGTGCTTTTCCCTGGTCTTTTTATTCAAAAAGGCCTTTGACTGTTGAACCCGTGTTCATTCTTGTGATTTATTAAAACATTTAAAATGTTTACTATGTTTTCAACTTATTAGGTTTTTAGGTTGTTTTGTTTTTAACTCATTATGTCGTTTTTCTCTCTGTAGCACTGAGATTCTTTTGAATTAAAAGTGCAATACAAATAAAATGCATTATTATTATTATTATTATTTACAGTTTTTCTCTATCGCTTTAACACTAACATCGGAGTCTCAAACACAATGACCAAGACCTGAAACTGGTGTATTTTATCTCACACCAATTTTTCACAATGACAAACACATTTCTTGCTTGTCACTCATTTTGCAGCTCTAAACCACACAGGTAACAAAACACTAAATACAATTCTCTAACGTGCTATACATGCCATATAGGTGAAAAATCCATTACATCAGCCCTATAACACCGGTTTTACCTGATGGTGTACCCATCATGGCTGTAAATCAACCCATACTTATTGATTGATTGAGAATGTTTATTTTGGTCCCCTATACAATTCACAATACAGATATAAGAAGATGTGCATAGTCACAATTTATAACATCAGGACCAAAAAGGTGTAGGCTGAAGCCGTGGCTTATTGCGCTTACCCTTGTTACATGTATGCATGTCCCCCCATGAATGCATAATCAAAACATTGAAACTTTTGTAAACAAAAATGTCACTTACGCATGTCAACAAAAAGTTCAAAAAAAATACCAAACAAAAACTATATTTAAACCTCTGTTTTATACTTGTTAATCATCTTATTTTTAAATATTTTTTTAAATCCTTTTAATGTACTACACATTTTCATTTCCTTTTCAAAAGTATGCCATAAATTAACTCCTTTAACTGTTATACATCTTTGTTTTGCATTTGTTCTAATCTTTGTTTTCATAAACATACATATTCCTCTGAGTTCATAATTACTCTGTCTAACTTGAAATAGTCTCTGGATACAGTCTGGAAGCATCTTATTTTTTACTTTATACATTACTTTATACATTACCATTTTGAAGTCCACCAATTCTTTAAATTTGAGATCATAGGTGTTTATGAATAATTTGTTAGTTGGTTCTTGATAGGCAGCTCTGTTTATAATTCGTATAGCTCTTTTCTGTAGTAAATACATTGGATTTGTGATTGTTTTGTATGTGTTTCCCCACACTTCCACACAGTAGGTTATGTATGGAACTATTAGAGAACGGTACAATATGTGTAATGAATTTGGATTAAGTATGTCTTTCGTTTTATGCAGTATTGCAATAGACTTTGATATTTTAGTCTTTAAGTAGTTTATGTGTGTTTTCCAACATAGTTTGTGGTCTATAACAACTCCCCAAAATGTGTTTTCATAAACTCTTTCAATTTCAACATTATCTATCTTGATTTGTACTTGACTATTAATTTTTCGATTTCCAAATATCATAAGTTTAGTTTTTTCTAAGTTCAATGACAACTTGTTTGTGTCAAACCATCGTTTTATAGTTTTTAGTTCCGTTTCCACTGTATCCAGAAGCTGCTCCAAATCTTTGCCAGAACAAAATAAATGTGTATCATCTGCAAACAAAACAAAATGTAACAACTTGGACACATTGCAAATATCATTGATGTATAAAATAAACAGCTTTGGACCCAGCACTGAACCTTGTGGGACCCCACATGTGACCCTTAGCAGTTCAGATTTATCATTGTTTATTTGTACATACTGGTGTCTATTATCAAGATAGTTTCTAATCCATAAATTTGCTATCCCTCTAATTCCATATCTATCAAGTTTTCTTATTCATAATCTATGATCAATAGTATCAAATGCTTTCTTTAGATCTATGAATATCCCTACAGTATAATCTTTACTTTCAATTTTTGTGGATATTTTTTCTTATAGTACAGTACCTGGAGGGCTTGGCAATCACTTCATGTAAGCATGATTCATTTGAGGCATTCATTGATGCATTCGAAATTCCAACGCTTCTTGTCTAGCAACTATGAGGGCTGTAAGCAAATCATTCTATGCTTTCACTCCATACAGTTCTACAGCACCATTCTTCTAGTGCAGGGGTGCTCACACTTTTTAGGCTTGTGAGCTACTTTTCAAATTACCAGCTCAACAAGATCTACCAACCAAATAAAACATATTGCCATTGCTGCGAACACAAAAATGTACTGTAATAATAACAAATTAAGGCCATGCTACACTGTTTCAAAATCAAAGAAGAGATTTATTAAACTATATAACAAATATTCACACTGGTAGTCCATTAACATTAACATTAACTCAGGAGCTCTGAGTGGTTTACACCAGACTGGCCAGTGCCAAGCCAGGTGCCATCGACGTCTCCGGGCGGCGGAGTGTGTGTGTGTGAGTGTGTCTGTCTGTCTGTCTGTGTCTGTCTGTCTGTCTGTGTGTGTGTGTGTGTGTGTGTGTGTGTGTGTGTGTGTCTGTCTGTCTGTCTGTGTGTGCATGTGTGTGTGCTTGTGTCTGTCTGTCTGTCTGTGTGTGTGTGTGTGTGTGTGTGTGTGTGTGTGTGTGTGTGTGTGTGTGTGTGTGTGTGCTTGTCTGTGTGTGTGTGTGTGTGTGTGTGTGTGTGTGTGTGTGTGTGTTGTGAGGCGGCGCGGGGCTGAGTGATGCCCTCTCCTGTGTGGTCCAGACGGGAGGCGTCCCCGGCTACTTTTCACTAGTTAATGGAAAAAATACATTGATAGAAGTGTTTGTGTTTAATCATAACTGGTGCAAAACATGAAGGTTTTTAGCTTAGATTTAAATATTTTAAGGGTTTGGGCCTTTAATTGATTAATCAGCTGTGCACTGTGTGTTCCAACGGTTTACCGCACAGCTGATTAATCAATTAAACCAATAGAGTGAGACAGGATATGTTCATACCAGTTGCCTTTCAGGAAGTAGTGAGATCGTGCACCTAGCCTATTGTTAGGGGAGTCTTGACTGACGACTGATGCCTCCTACTGGCGAAATTGAGTATTATGATCCGGGACTAATTACTAATGGTTGTCACCTGTTGTATGTTCGTATGTGGCTATTTAGGTGTGTCCCATTTCCCTGTTCCCTTGTCAGTCGATCACTCGTGTTATGTGTTTGAGAACCCTTGGAAGCCTTTAACCTTCCTCTTCTGTTTGTTTCATTTTCCAACTGTGCTACTTTCGGTCAAAATTGACCGGTGTGTTTTGCACAGTGATATCTCTAGAACCCCTTATCCAATGTTGATGGTTGACATCTCATTTGAACAGTCAAAGCAAGTAGAATCAAGGGGTGGCAGACATAATGACACCAGGGGTTAATTTCATATTATAATTTTGCAGCAAGTTCAAAGATAGTGTTTACTGTACATTACTGTATATTATAAAAAAAAATGCCTGCCATGTAGGCTGTGTGTACTGGAGATGGAAATGATTTAGTTAGTGTTGTAGCTGAGATTCTTCCCGTTCCATTGTTGTATGGGATGTATTGATTTATAGATTTTTCTATTTTATTATTACCCATTAATTTCCTATGGCGGTCAATTCTGCCCGGAAACATCATAGGTGTGACACGGTTCAATAAATCCCCCAAAATGCAATGCAATTCAATGCAATCAAGTGTATATGCTCAGGGGCCTAGGGTGGAGGATAACATAAGGTCTTGAGGCAATGGGATGAAAAACACAATATTTATGATTACAAACAAAGTCATTCGGTTAGATTTGACCGTCAACAGAAGAGGAAGGTTAAGAATACTGGCTGTTCATGTATTACACTTACATTCATGGGCGTCAGCAGCTTTTTGAATGTGGGGGGGACACTTATTTTTCGGGGGGTCTGGGGGTCCTCCCCCCGAAATTTTTTAAATAGTAGATTCAATTTCCTGCATTCTGGTGCGTTTTACACCCAAAATAATCTCCCTCTTTCTTTGTTTTTCCTTGGAGCATGGCATGGTCTGCAATTACTGACTACTATTATGTTTTGGTTTAACTCACAGAGGCCTGACACTGACACTTGGCACTTTTTAGGTACTTTATTAAATATGAAGATTCAAAAAGAATCAAAGAGTGAATTAGAAAAGAATGAGGTAACTCAATACAACCTGTTAAAGACTTGCTTTTACTCCATTCTTTCCCCAAAATTTCAAAGATTCCCCTTTTTTGTCCTTTCATTAAATGTTCCATATCTCCTCCTATAATCATATTTCTCCTCTATTATCTGTACTATGCATACAGCAGGATTTCTACAATTAGAACATAAGACATCATACAAAGGCTCCAAAAGTGTGACCTCTTTTGTCATTTGCAGACACAAATGACTGGCAAATCTTCTTTAAGTCAAGTTTGTCAAGATGCTCTTGGTGGATGTGGCAAACAGCCACATGTTCAAGCGCCTTTGAGCATTGAGCACTTGTTCATATTGTTTTTCTCTAATAGAACATTTGACATAGAAATACAATCATCAATACAAAAAATACAATCACAAGCATTTTAGAAATAGAAAAATAAATGGAACAGGTGTTTTCTTCTTCTTTTTTAACCCTAGCTCAAGCAATCAGATGCAAAATTGATTCTTTGGGTGGGTGCAATGGCCAAATTAAATAGTGCAAATGCTCAGGGCAATGAACACGGGCAGGAGATGCAATAATGACAGGACAGGTAAGCACTGTGAGGTGTTTGTCGCCATTCTGTGCTTTTGATGACATTTCGCCTGTGTCTGTTCTGCATTTAAACATGTCTAACCGCACTAGTAATGCCTAACAAAACTGCTAGTGCCATATAGCTGATCTAGCTCGTATTTGGTTGCTAGTAGGCTATGCTAATTCTATTGCTAATACAGAGAATGTCTCATAAGGTGCTAACATTCTTATCAGAAAAGCTGGCTGTGTTTGACCTTGGGAGAACGCAATGTTGCTGTTTGGCCACTCACGGGAAAACTTGGATGACTTTGACTTACTTTTCTCTTCTTAGAAAAAAAAAATCCTTATATCCATCTTGGTGGATGATCTAAATATCGTCTTGCCTCAGTCTGAATGTTTTGAATCTGCGTGCGTGTCCGATGCTGCTGCTGCTGCCGTGTTAAAAACAGAAGTAAAACGCGGAGTGGATTTCTGGATATGGGCAATCCCCTACTCATAAAGTGGAACGGATTTGATTGTGAAGCAATGAAAATAACGCTGACCAGTCATGCAACATATTTTTGATGGCAAATGTGGGGGGGTCCAAACGACCTTGTTTCAAAGGTGGGGGGGACACGTCCCCCCCCAAATATATGGTGGTGACGCCCATGCTTACATTGTATTATAAAACGTACGGGAAGCCAATTCAAGATCCTCCTGATCACCTTTAAGGCCCTCCATGGCCAACTGGGTTGCCATGGCATGGCACCCTCCTATATCTCCGATCTTTTAATACAATACATTGCGCCTAGGTCTCTTAGATCGTCTGACCAACGGCTTTTAATTGTCCCACGGTACAGGCTCAAAACAAAGGGTGGCCGTGCTTTTACTGTTGTAGCTCCAACATTATGGAATCGCCTCCCCCTCACTGTCAGGTTAACTGGGTCTGTACCACTTTTTAAAAAACGTTTAAAACCCCACTTATATAGGATGGCATTTTTATAAGTTGTTTTATCTTTTTACTTCTGATATTTGCATTGATTTGATAATTTGATCATTCGTTAATTTGATCATTTGATCATTTGTTTTATTGCTTGTGTGAAATGCTTGTTTACTTTTTTTATGAATTACGCTGGCTGTTTATTTGCTGTGTTATGCAATATTCTACCAAATGTACTGTGAAGCACTTTGTGACTGCTGTCTTAATAAGTGCTATACAAATAAATAAAAGTAAAGTATGTATCAGGTACCTTTGACGTTTTCTTTAGTCATTGTATTTACACTTGGAGCCTGATTGCTCAACTTCTTTTTTGTCGTCTGCAGCAAATATTAGTTCAGTTATTAGTTGCCCACCTTGCCGAGCCTTACTGCTCCACCTTTATTTTACTCACGCCCCATCTCCTTACTTTGAACTACACCCCACCTGGATCCAACACACATGTACTCTTTGAACTTTAATAGTATCGTAACAGTATATGTAAACTTTTTTTTTTGTGATGGCTGGCAAAAAGTTTGATAACATTGTCCATGTCAATCGACTTAGGTCTTTTAGCTTCAATGCTGAGAACACCCAGGTTGTTGTCTGCTGTCTGTCGTCATCGTGAGTAATAAGTAGTCAGTATTACAACTTGTTCCATGTAAATACTAGGCCCTCATAATGTTGTGTAAGACTGAAAGATAATATGTCACAATATACCGTGAGGTCCAGGTGGGGCAGGATGTGCATGTGCATTCAACTTCTACGCAAGGAAAAGAACTCAGGTTTTATTAGTGGAGACTGTGATCAATATAAAACTGCCAAATATGAACTCAGGTCTGCAATCAGGAAAGCCAAATCAAATTATGCCACAAAACTGGAACAGCAGATTGCATCAAGCGACACTAGAACAATCTGGAAAAAAATAAAATCCATGACCAACTACAACAAAAGTCCCCCCCCTACATCTGACATTAACACTGACCTCCCGGACAAACTCAATGGGCCGGTTTCAGAGACAAGGCTTAAGCCTAGTCCTGGACTAAATCACACTTTCAATGTAAAATCTCCATTGAAGATGTTTTTTAGTCTAGGATTAGGCTTAAGCCTTGTCTGTGAAACCGGCCCAATGAGTTCTATGGGAGGTTTGAAATGTCCCCAATTCCATCCTACTCCCCCCCCCACCCCCCCCATTTCACATCCAGGAGGCAGAGGTGAGGGCCGTGTTCCGTAAAACGAACAAAAGGAAAGCAGCAGGCCCAGACAGGATCAGTTCTGCTGTCCTGAATGTCTGTGCTGAACAACTGGCTCCAATCTTCACAATAATTTTCAACACCTCCCTCCGCCAATGCACAGTTCCTCAGTGCTTCAAAGACTCCATCATAATCCCTGTACCAAAATCAACCAAGATCTCCAGCCTCAACGACTACAGGCCAATCGCTCTGACATCTGTGGCCATGAAGGCGTATGAGCGCATCGTCCTCTCCTACCTAAAAACCCACACCACCCCCCTGATGGACACTTATCAATTTGCCTATCGTGCCAACAGATCTGTTGAGGATGCTGTCAATCTATCCCTCCATCACACACTACATCTGGAATCACCCAACACCTACGCCCGCATCCTATTCATTGACTTTAGCTCAGCCTTCAATACAATAGACCCGGTCAATCTCTTCAACAAACTGGTGGTCATGAACATTGACCCCTGCATCTGCCACTGGATACGGAGCTTCCTGTGGAAAAGACGACAGTGGGTCAAGATGAACAGCCTTTAATCTCGACCCCTGACCCTCAGCACAGGCGCCGCCCAGGGCTGCGTCCTCTCACCCTGGCTCTTCTCCCTCTACACCAACCACCTGATATCTCTCCACAGCTCAGTCACCTTTATGAAATATGCGGATGACACTACCATAATCGGACTCATAACAAATAATAATGAAGACCATTACCGCGAGCAGATAGCCCAAGCAGTCACTTGGTGCCTCAACAACAACCTCCAGCTCAACTCATCAAAAACACAAGAAATCATCGTAGACTTCAGGCACAGCCCCCCCCCCAAAAAAAACATCAACATCCTTGGAGAACCCATAACCATAACGGACTCCTTCAAATTCCTTGGCACTCACATCAGCAACTCCCTCAAATGGAACACCAACACAGACTTCATCACAAAAAAAGCCCACCAACGACTATTCTTTCTTAGACAGCTCAAAAAATTCAAAGTAAAACAAAAACTCCTCCTTCAGTTCTACACCGCCATCATTGAGAGCATACTCACCTCATCTATCACAGTTTGGTACGGCAGCTCGGACAGTAAATCAAAAAAGAAACTACAGCAAATAGTAAGGAAATCATCCAAGATCATCGGCACCCCTCTCCCATCAGTTGAATCACTGTATCTCAAACGCACCACAAATAGAGCACATAAAATTATCTCTGACCCCTCCCACCCTAGGTGGTGGGCCGAACGCGTTTATCGCGAAGTTGATCTTTTTCCATCTACAGAGTAAACGATCTCTTACATACGATATTAAGTAATTCTCTTAAGTCTATAACAATTTGTTGGCAGCTGTATTTATGTCGGAGATTTTCACAAACTTATTTTTTAATCATCTGTCTGCTCAGGGACATCGCTGGTCGCTCTAGTTGATAAACCAATCAGAATTCGAGTACGGCTTCATTAGGACCCCGAAATGTAAACACTGGCTGGATGTTAACCCTAGCATCCGCGGGAAAATAACGAGATGTGATGAATGATGGAGTGTTGTATGCATTTAACAAACCCAACAGACAATATTATAGCATTTTCAGATGCAAGTTGGACCAAATTTGTACATTGTTCTCTACAGTGGGTGAATCTTCACACTGCAGAAAGCCAAATTGCAGGAAGGGCTGTAAAAAAATATAACCTAGTAGTAGACAGTTACATTCCAGATGTGCCAGCTAATATTGGCTACCATAGGCATAGACAATGCTATGCAGTATGCCAACATACGAAACATTGAAAGAGCCCGCAAGAGAAGGGAAAAATCAGTACAGGAGACTGCAGGTGTGTTTTATAGCAATATAAGTTATTTATAAGAACAATATGATATAAACAAGCTAAGATTAATATGACATGATATGACATGAACATTATTAACAATATGATATAAACAAGCTAAGATATGACATGAACATTATTAACAATATGATATAAACAAGCTAAGATATGACATGAACAAGATATGAACAAGGTATCAATGGGTCAGGGTCAGCCCTGTCAGGTCAGGTCCAGAAGATGTGCAGTGCAGTCTAGGGCTGAGCATCTGGGGTTACCTGGGGAAACAGATTAGGAGAGTTGTAAATAAACTAGGCTATAACTTTGGAAGCATTACTATTACAATGCATAGAGTATCATATGCCTCTCTCTCTCTCTCTCTCTCTCTCTCTCTCTCTCTCTCTCTCTCTCTCTCCCTTCCCCCCCCCCCCCCTTACAATGTAGTAGAAGCAGAAGGTCAAACTGAAAATGATACACCACCAAAGCCTAGACTTCTCCGCTCAAAGACTACCACTACGTTCAGCCTAAATAAAAAACCACATGTTCTTCCCGCCCAGTGCATAATATGCAGACGGGACAAATATTTCACACTTCACCACAGCCGGAAGAGAGTCAAGGAGAATCTTCAACTGTGTGAAACACTGACAGCTGGTAAGCTGCTTGCTGAAGGCACGTGAAGATGAAAATCTGCTCATCCAAATAGGCGGGATGGATCTTGTTGCCTCAGAGGCAATGTACCATTTCCGATGTTACCGCAACTACACACAATTTATGTACCTAAAGAAAAATGTGACACCACATGTAGTCCAAGATGAAGTTGCCACAGCTGGATCATCATCATCATCATCATCATCATCAGATGAAGACAGCACAAACAACGACACAAAAACTGAAACAGATGACACAAATCAGACAAGACTGTTGTTCCATGCAGCCATGACACTGAAAGATGTGATAGTGGATGCATGCAAAAGAAACCCCAAACTCACCTGGCCACCAACAGCACAACAACAGACTCTGTCAGCTGCCTCAAATCTCAAATAAGGTCTTCAATTTCATGGCCTGGACCACAGGCATGTCAACCGATCCCTCCCTCTACTGATGACAAAAGAGTGAATATAAGTGAAGAGGCGACTCAGAAGGTTATATCTACTTGCCAGGATGTCATGAACCTAACAATGAAAGGGAGATGGCTCATGCCCAAACATTGTTCGTTAGCCATGGCCGTTAGACACATGACAGGATCAGCTCAGCTGATCAGTGTATTGAATGGTCTTGGTCATTGTTCCTCAAATTCTCAGGTGTTAGAACACGACACAGCTTTAGCACAGCTACAGTTACAAAGAGGTGTCACATACATCCCTCAAAACATCCAAGTAAAGCTGCAAGCAACTCTGGTTTGGGACAATAATGATTTTGGAGAGGAAACACTATCTGGCAAGGGGACTACACACAACACTAATGGCATAATTATTTAAAAAATGATTCCATGTGTTGCACCTACCCCTACTCCTGATCATCAGTATCTACTTAAAACAAGGAAGAGGTCTCTTGATCCACCCCCGACTAATCTTGAGACGTACACCAGAGGAAAGCGGAGAGGCCCACAACTTTTTGGAAAAGATGTTAATCTAGATTTAGATAACCACATGCTTACCAGGAAAGCAGCACAAACCTCAGACAGTGCCTACTTCTTAATGAAGACTGCAGTCCATGGCAAAGTCCTTCCTGGATGGACTGGTTTTAACACACTCATTCACGGAGGTCCAGTTCCAACACCAACAAACACTGGGTACCTTCCAGTGATTGATGCAAGTCCTACAGAACTGGGAACTGTAGAAACCATCCTTAAGAGGTCGACAGAAATTGCAGACAAATTAGAACTTCAGGAGATAGCTCTAGTCTTTGACCAAGCCATCTATGCTAAAGCTCAAGAGATACGATGGAGTAGTGAAAGATACAAGGAAAGGCTTACAGTTAGAATGGGGGAGTTTCACACATGGGTGAGTATCCAATCTTTTCAGCTATAGCCATCTTTTACATGTGTTGCTGTACCATGTCTCACATTTCTCTTGTGTGTGTGTGTGTGTGTGTGTGTGTGTGTGTGTGTGTGTGTGTGTGTGTGTGTGTGTGTGTGTCTTTCTCTCTCTTCCCTATTGCATTGTCTGCACTTTTTTTACAGTGGTGTTATATTGAGTGATATTTGATATTGTTTGTATTTAAAATTTTAATAAATAATTGTAATTATTCCTATGACTGCCGAGCTTTTTGTTATACAACTACTTAACAGTATTGAGTATGGGTATTGTTTGCTCAGCACAGCAGCCATGTCTCATCACCGTGGAGTACAGTGAGTGAGTACACTGGTTCACACTTGCATTGGTATACTTGCTGTCCATGTCACTTACTCCGCTCTATAGGGGGTTTTACAAATGGTATATTCAACAGACTGCCAGCATGTTGATCGGCGGTGTCGGACCGATTGTGTTGGGCCGGTCTGAGCCACATGGCAGGGCCTAATGTTTGTCCCAGTCCAGCCCTGCATTCATGTGAAGGAGAAGAACTACACTGGCCCCCCGCTGGTGTATTGAGCTTCCCACGGCTGTCAGAACTGCAGAGTCACCCATCTTCCGTCAGAGACTGAAGACCCATCTCTTCAGGTTACACCTTAACTGCTCCTCCTGAGACATCCACTACCCCCAGCACTGCGTCTCCTGGGACACCCGCTTTTCCCGCTTTTCCTGCTTTTCCCTGACATGGAGACCCTGGATCCTCCTCTTGGTCATAAAAATAATAACCATCACATCCATGGGCTAGACATGGACACATTGGTGTCACATATTTTCTTTTGTCTTTTTATAATGTTTTGTATTGAGATCTAAAGCAGAGGTTCTCAAACCTCTCCTCGGGGACCCCCAGCCGCTCCACATATTTGATCTGTTCCACCACCTGATGGTTTGTACTTGATTAGTTGAATCAGGTGTGCTGGTCGTGGAACAGATCAAATATGTGGAGCGGCTGTGGGTCCCCGAGGAGAGGTTAAAGAATAGATTGTGTATGCATAAGTGTGGGGTTTGCTATGTATTAGTCACACAAACATACACATATATATATATAGTATCACTATACAGGCTGCTCAGTGAAGCAAATGAAAAAAAGCCAGCTCAGTGTAGCAAATCGTGATGTTAGAATTATAAGGTTCTATCTCCATTTTTGTCAAATTTTTGTTTTTTACATAATCTGATCCATTAGGTGTTTATTAATGCCTGTGTGTGGTGTTATTTTTTAAATGTTGACATTTTTTAGTTAGTAATTCATAAAATACAAAGGTTCCATCTCACAAAACATAATGGAATGTAAAAACGTTGACGCTCAATATCTCTGAACGACCCTAAACGGAGATAGAACTCTTGCTTACTGCATTTCATATCACACCGAGTCAAGCCTTGTGATTGTCAAAATAATTTGCCACTAGAGTTGAAAAAGATGATTATCTTATGATCAGTATATATACCTAGCATTTAGGCCATATAAAAGATGTTAAAAACATCTTAATAGGGTGCAAAGAAGAAAACGGACCTTTTGGCCAATTTACGGTTTTCAAAATAAACGGTATCCTTTGAAATTAATAAAATAAGCACTACAAGCTCCGGTAAGTTTTCAGAGTACCACAAAAAAGTAAAGTTTATCTTTGGCAGTTGACAGACATGGGCTGCTCAATATACTGTAGTAAAGCTACTGATTCAGTGACCTTACTGTAGCCTGCTGTAGTTGAGGCAAAACACTTGGAATTTAAACATATTTATATATTGTTCAGATATTTTTATTTTGCAATTCATGAATTTATCCCATGCTTTTGGATACAATTATGTATTAATCCTGAAAAGATGGGGGGAATACCGAGTGTTAAAAACACCCACCTGCAAAGGCGTAACGCGAACGCCCTGGATTTTCCATCTGCGCTCATTCCTTTTTCATTCAAACGTTTTTCATCGCAGGCGGCCACAGGTAATACCTCTCACATGCAGTTTAGTTAAATCATGATATTTGAAAAGGTAAATTGATATGATGATTGTGAGAATCAGCTTGTTTTTTCATGATATTGAGTCTTGAAATGTCACCTTTGGCTATATATCCAGCTTGTATCGTTTTGGAACTTTAAAACAATAGGCTATTTGTCTCGTGATGTAATGCATTATTGTATTGATATTAAAACTAAAAGACGAGGCTAAGTAAGTTATTTAAATTAGAAAGACAAAAATATGGTGGTGTTTTGTGTTCAGTTTGGCATTGTATTAGAGAGCATACACCTGTGTGGGAGGCAAATCGGTAAAAAAAAAAAAAAAAAAGAAGAATAGTTTTCTATCGCTGTTGTTTTTTCTCATCCGGACCAATATTTTTAGGTTAGTTTAACAGGTTAATGCTTTAGGTAAATTATGATATTTATGTTTTAATTTCATTTAATTTATATTTATTAATCTAATTCGATTTAGCCTAGTCTTGACTCATTTGAATATCAAGACAATAATGCAATGCATTGAACCAGAATGATGTTTTGTGTTTAGTTTAACACTGTACTAGGGAACTGAAATTAATTCCAACGACTTTAAAGAAAATGTTTGTGAGTATAGGCGGTTAATTGTATTTCCTGGATAATTAACGACATAATTGCAGCCACAGACAGCCGTCTTGCCAGTGGAGAGCGGAGATAGATAGATATCGATAGAGGAAACGATTTAACGACAATTAAAATATAAACGACTCGTATAGGCCTACACTCAAACATAGCCTATGCACAAAGTGGCTTCGAAAACTATTCTGAACCCTGCACATGTTGTTGTGATATAGACTCAATTTAACAATTATAAAATTGTGCTTTATGTCTTTTGTTTTCCAATCCACATACAATACCTCATAATAACAAAGCGAAAACACGAACATTGGGAAGTTAGAGCATAACTACAATGGCAAGAGAGGAAACACTTGTTTCCCAGTTTTGAAAGGTTATTTTATTTTTATTTATTTCACCTTTATTTCACCAGGCAGGCCAATAAGAACTCATTCTTATTTGCATTGGCGGCCTGGCAAAAGACAAAAGCCTCTTGGGGGGAGGGGGGAGGGGCTGAACACACGACAGGCAGCGGCACACATCCAAGCATTTCCAGCACAGTTAAACGATAGAAACATACATACATACATACATCACACCTCCTCCACTTACAGTCACAGCATCAAGTTAAAGGGACAGCGTCACACATCCACATAAACCCGCACACATTAAGCACAGCAGAAAGCACACTAACAGCATTAAAGAATTAGCAATATACAGTATGCAAATTTGGACAGACACAGGAAGTCAAACAGGCATGCATGGGACAGACAGTAAGCAGCCAAACAGGTTTGGAAAAACCACTAGAGGGTTGAAAAACAGTTGCATGTGTCAGTGAGAATGTCCATGCTAGAGTCCTTAAAAGCTTTTGATTGATTGAAAACTTTATTAGAAGATTTGCAGAAGTAGGTACATGAAAGTACATATTACATACAAGGTCAACTAACAGGATAAAAACCCAAGAAAGCCACTGGCTTATTTCAATTGGGGTCCTTGATTCTCAATTCATCGTTACATGTAAGACAGACAAAAAAGCTAGTACTATCTACAAGATAATACAGACAAATAACTATTACTATCTACAAGATAAACACACATCCATCATGGGAAGAACAATACAACAAAACATAAGGTATGTACAGCGGGTAGGACAGGTGGGGACATACACCACAGGTGGGGGCGGGGGACAAAACACAAAGTATGTACAGTGGGTAGTTCGGGTCTTTTAATCTGATTTTTGATTTAGAGGGTCCAGTTACGGATTGCAGCCTCCTGTAAATGTTTTTTGAGAGTGGTTTTGAAGGTGGGCAGTGTTTTGCACTCCTTTAAGATTATAGGAAGGGCGTTCCACATTTTTACTGCATAGTTTGCAAACGAGTTTAACCCCTTGTTTGTGGTCCAAAGCTGATTTGGAAATGGAATGTTGGAGTGTCCAGTTTGAGTGTTTTCTGTAAATTGTTCCAGTCATTGGCTGCAGCAGCCCTGAAAGAAGATTTACCTTGTGCAGTGTTTGTTTTGGGAATTTCTAGGAGAATATGGTGAGTAGACCGGGTGTTGTGGGCAGCAGATGAAATTTGCAGCAAGTGACACAGGTAGGGGGGGGAACAGACCAAGGATGGTTTTGTAGATGAGCATGAGCCAGTGGATATTGTGACGGCTGACGGGTGTGCAGGGATGGCCAGTTAACATGAGTATAGAGTGCAGTGGTGTGTTTTGAAAGGGCCATTAGTGGTAAACCGAACAGCAGAGTGGTAGAGAACATCCAGCTTTTGGAGTGCGCCCTTGCATGCTGTCCTGTATACGACATCCCCATAGTCTAACATGGGAAGGATTGTCATTTGGACAAGAGTTATTTTAGCGAGTGAGTGAAGTGAGTGAGTGAAGGTGGAACGCATTCTATACAGAAAACCGAGTTTAGATTTGACCTTAGATTGTAACCTGTTTATGTGGTGTGAGAAGCATAGTAAGTAAGTAAGTAACGTTTATTTATACAACAACAAGAGCCGCACGAGAGCCGCCCAACAACAAGAGCCGCCCAAAGTGCTTAACAGATCAAATATAAAGATAAAAAACAAGATAAAAGAGATACAATAGGATAGGGTGCTGTCTAGCCAGATACCTAGTAGTATTTGTATTCAGTGACCTGGTCTAGGACAGCCCTATGGGCAGAGATCTGTGCCACTAGAAACTGATTTTGAATTACTGACATTTGAATTTGAATTGCTCACTTGAATTGCTAACTTGAAAAACCCCTAAACCCCCCTGTCTAACTGGCTCTTCTGTGCCGGTGCCCCTAACTGGTACACGAACACGCCACCCCCCGGGATGAGTGTGAGTCCTGTAACGTGGGTGAGAGACACCCAGACCGCAGCGCACCCGTTCTCCTTGCCTGTCTCCCGGCTCTGACTTAAATGTCCTGCAGAGTCTCTGACAGAGGCTGTGTTCGGAATGGTATACTAGCATACTGCATACTAGCATACTCAATGAGTATATACTGCATACTGCCTACTAAATTCATAATAAGTATGCGAAAACCAGCCGACCGTTTACACAGTATGCATACTGCCTCCCAGAATGCATTTCGCCGGGAGCGGGGGATTTAAACCTCCATTGGCTAAAAGATGTAATTTTGGCTTTACAAGTGTTAACATGTCATTTTATGAATTTTTAATATGTTTTCAGGCGAGAAAGTAACCACATATATTCCCAAAATGTGTCCAGTTTATCAAAATAACCCGTTTATATATCTGATCTGACGGTTTTTTTCGTCTTCTGTTCCTAGCTACATTACGGCTGCGTTCGTAAATTCGCCCTGGAAATTTGATCAGCACTCTTGTCCAATCAAATTATCTGGTCCTTTTATGACGTTGAACCCAGTGTGCGCTCCGGCGCTCTCAGAGCGAATTTACGAACGCACCCTGCGTTGCTTACATATGTTGCTTACTTACGGAGTTCGACAGAAACATTGTAACATAATTACAACAAGTTGTAAAATGATTTGGGGGGGCAATATCTTTAGCTAGCTCAAGTAACTAGCTTACTATATTGTTGTCTTAACAGTTGGTAAAATAACATGACTAAAATAAATATATATGAGCAATAACATATCGTGGGCTTGCTGCAGCAAGAACTACAACCAACTTGTCCATCTGAAGCTACTCTGCTGGGATCATTCGTGATTGGGCTACAAGCAGTCAAATACTAGGTGAACATGTGTGTAAGACACAAATAAACTTGGATTTCATGCATTTCAAGTGGCATATTTGTAATCATGACGTAGCCTTGTCTAAGAATGCATTTCACCATGTTAATTCCCAGTATAGTGAAAATACCACCGCTCATTCGTGATCAGACTTAGCTGGGGTGCTGCAGCTGAAGAGTATCAAATAGAGTGCAAAAAAGCAGCATCTGCACACTCAAATCTGTGCAAAAAACTATGTTTATTGCAAGCTTTCGGTCCCCAGGCTATCGGACAATGTAAACAACAGCTGTATGACAAGTTTGTATGACGCAGTTTGACGAGGCTGAAAGCGCACAGGATTGCCAGATGGGATTTGCAATTTACAGCCTAAACTTTCTATAACCTCAAAATCCATTAGCCCATTCGGCGGTAACCCGCCCCATCTGGCAACCCTGGACGCGAAATGCATTTTGGGGAATCAGTACTCCAGAAGTGTACAGTCGTAATACACTTAAATTGTCCTGGAAATATTGCTCGCATACTAAATTTCTCGCATACTCAAATCTCGCATACTGTACAGTGTGAACGCTCTCGCCTACTCAAATCTACGTCATATCTAGTATGAGTAGTATGCTAGTACGCTATTCCGAACACAGCCTCTGACAGAGTTCACCGGCAAGGCTACAGGTGCAGCCAATTACTAATTGGGTGAGCTTCCCTAGGCAATCACATTACACTACTATGGAGGACGAATTGTGCCACAATGAAATAGAATACACACATCGAAAATGCAATACACACATCGAAATGCAATACATGTGTATCGAAAAGCAAATGCGAAAATACGGAATATTTGTGCCGACAATTCTCTTACAGCCACTCCCCCCCCAGCCGCAAAATAAACCAACCAACCAACCAGCCAGAATGTTATCATGTGCCTATCTTGCCAAAACTCGCATCGGAAATGCAATGCACTCATCTCGAAATGTAATGCACACATCTCGAAATACAATACGGCCTTATTGATTTCATTTTGGCACAAATATTCCGTATTTTTGCCATTTGCATTTCTATAGCCTACACATGTAGGCCTATTGCATTTCGATGTGTGTATTGTATTTCACGATTCGTCCTCCATATTAAACTGCAAAGGATGCTGCAACCCAATAGGCCTATCATCGATCTGGTACAATCAAAATCAATCAGTGCAAAAGAATGTATGTGAAAACACTAACTGTAGAGTAGCCTACAAAGTCATTGGTCCATGTTGGGAAGTTATAGCCATGACAAAACACTGTGCTTATTTCAAATGGGTTCCTCTCCGTGCGCACAGCCTGCAGCCACCGGGCAGAGGAAGGCAAGCCGGTGTGCCGGTTGTCTTAAGTTAGGTAACAGAGAAACTGCCCTGAATGATTATATCAGACTCAATCCCACAGCATTAACTTATTACTCATTCAATTTATTGAAATACAATCTAGTTTACAAGAGAGGCCTGGTTAATGAGGAATGAATGAAGAATGCTAAATACATAAAGGGTTGAGCAAAGAAACTGTGTGTTTAGACTGTGTATCAGACCAGGGGAGGCTGGTTCATTAGGGGCAATTGGACAATGCCCCACCAAAGGGAGAAGAGAGAGATTTTTTTTCTATGACTTCTAGACAGTGTTGCTTCTGAATATCATAGTCCAATCAGCTAGTGTTCTGTGGAGTATATCATAGTCCAATCAGCTAGTGTTCTGTGGAGTATGTTCCAATCAGCTTCAAGTCCCGCCCCTTTCAGGGCAACTTTCAGTCTACTCGAAATTGCACTAGGCTGTTCTCGTAGACTTGCATGTAAAATCTATTTTGGTAACTTCAGGCCATTCGGTCATTTGTCTATGGGGTTTTGGGACATGCACAAAGAATCGTACGTGCTTACGTCATGTCATACAGCCGGCGTCACGTTCGTTCACCTGCTTCACCATGGCTAGTAATGTTCTGAACAACTCGGTTGAATCTTTAAAAGAAACACCGTTCAGCCGTTGTAGCAACCAGGAGAAATTAACAGTAAAGGAATTAGGACCACCCAGACCAAATTTAATTATAAAGCAAGTTTATACAAAGGCAGGGAAAATTGGAAAATCGTATAACCGAGGATTTACGAGGGGTTGGTATGAGAAGAAAACATGGCTAGCGGGATGTGAAGTAACAAATGCGTTGTTCTGCTTTCCACTACCGGACTTTGTAAACAAATGGAACAAATGGATTAGAAGGAGGCATCTTTTGTTCCCAACTTGATATTGCAACTGGACCTATTACCGAAGTCAAACTTGTGTAAGTAAGTGAATCATCTGTCCTTCAGTCATGATAGGAAAACCAAATCGATGCTGGGAGAAGGAATGGCAGACTGTATTCTGATTGTATCTTCTATGCTCTTTGTATGTTTCTATGCTCTTTGTATGTTTCTATGCTCTTTGTATGTGTCTTGGTGTAGGAGAAACGTAGGACCACGTTGGAAACAAGTGTTTCGGTACACGTTGACGTGTAGAAACTGTAGAGAGAAAATTGTAGAAATTGTAGAGAAAACTGGGGGGGTAGAGGTGATGAAGAGGTCTGTACAGGGGGGGTAGAGGTGATGAAGAGGTCTGTACAGGGGGGTAGAGGTGATGAAGAGGTCTGTACAGGGGGGGTAGAGGGGATGAAGAGGTCTGTAGAGGGGGGGTAGAGGTGATGAAGAGGTCTGTAGAGGAGGGTAGAGGGGATGGAGAGGTCTGTAGAGGAGGGTAGAGGGGATGAAGAGGTCTGTACAGGGGGGGTAGAGGTGATGAAGAGGTCTGTACAGGGGGGGTAGAGGTGATGAAGAGGTCTGTACAGGGGGGGTAGAGGTGATGAAGAGGTCTGTACAGGGGGGTAGAGGTGATGAAGAGGTCTGTACAGGGGGGGTAGAGGTGATGAAGAGGTCTGTACAGGGGGGTAGAGGTGATGAAGAGGTCTGTACAGGGGGGTAGAGGGGATGGAGAGGTCTGTAGAGGAGGGTAGAGGGGATGGAGAGGTCTGTACAGGGGGGTAGAGGGGATGGAGAGGTCTGTAGAGGAGGGTAGAGGGGATGGAGAGGTATGTAGAGGAGGGTAGAGGGGATGGAGAGGTCTGTACAGGGGGGGTAGAGGGGATGAAGAGGTCTGTACAGGGGGGTAGAGGGGATGAAGAGGTCTGTAGAGGAGGGTAGAGGGGATGAAGAGGTATGTAGAGGAGGGTAGAGGGGATGAAGAGGTCTGTACAGGGGGTAGAGGGGATGGAGAGGTCTGTACAGGGGGTAGAGGGGATGGAGAGGTCTGTACAGGGGGGTAGAGGGGATGGAGAGGTCTGTACAGGGGGTAGAGGGGATGGAGAGGTCTGTACAGGGGGTAGAGGGGATGAAGAGGTCTGTACAGGGGGGTAGAGGGGATGGGGAGGTCTGTAGAGGTGGGTAGAGGGGATGGAGAGGTCTGTAGAGGTGGGTAGAGGGGATGAAGAGGTCTGTAGAGGTGGGTAGAGGGGATGAAGAGGTCTGTACAGGGGGGTAGAGGGGATGAAGAGGTCTGTACAGGGGGGTAGAGGGGATGAAGAGCTCTGTACAGGGGGGTAGAGGGGATGGCGAGGTCTGTACAGGGGGGTAGAGCTATTCTCATGCTAAAATTGACTGTAAATCCAGATTTTAAAGTTGATATTCTTCCCCGTGGAGCATGCCCCCATAACCTGTGCCCCACCCAAACATTTTAGCACCAGCCGCCACTGTATCAGACTAAAGTCTACAGCGTTACGATTGAAGTTACCTAAAACCTGTTGCATTGCTTTCGTTCCTGACAGATGGATCGACGCAGCAGGCTGGTGGTCCTTCTCCTGTGTCTTCTCTCACCACTGGGGATTATGTACTACTGGATGTATTACACAAGTCAGGTGTTCCCCCAAAGGAAGACAGAGGAGGACACATCAGTTACTCATCGTCTCAGGTGGATAATGTCAATATGAGTGTGTTTACATAATCCTTACCATCCTAAGGATTTGCCTGTCCCTGTGGAAAAACCCTGTCATTAAATCTCATTTTGTTTCTAGAACCTGTTTCCTTTAAAGAGTGTATAGTTCTTATATATGCATATATAGAGGAGTTATTGAGCAAAGCGTAGTACTACTTTAGTAGCTACTGTATACTGTGACGGTAAACCTACAGTGCCCTTCATAAGTACTGGAAAGAGGAAGCATTGTGTCTTCTTTTACCTCTGTACATCATACTTACTGTATGATGAAGCACCTACCAATGAATTTGGAGGCATTTGCTGGTAGTTGAGCTGAAAAGATATTTCTGTACGCTCATTATGCTACTGTCAGCAGTAATATAATTAATCAGTAATTACATAATATCATCAAGTTTTATTGTTACGTCACATTACATGAGTATTAGTACAATTTACACATTACATGACAAGTAGTAAAGTGGCTGTGGTTTAGGTAGTCCGTATACATATATATATATATGTCAATAGTCTACAGTAGGCTTGTTTATGAGCCTGATCGCCTGAGGGAAGTAGCTGTTGGTTAGCCTCTGAGTTTTGGCATGGCCAAGGTTCACAAACGAGGTGGTATGCTATAATTATAAATCTTGCGCAGATCTTTTTTTTTTTTTACTTTAACCTCATAGTAATTGTTTGATTTCAAATCCAAACTGTTGGAGTATAGATCTAAAAATAAACTCTTTCCAATACTTATGTAGGGCACTGTATGTCATGCTGTTTAGCTCATTCCTGTGTATTTCCAGCGCCATGCCATCCACCAGCTCCACACCACCGTCCCCTTGCTCCTGTCCAGCAGGCTCGTACATACTGAGAGATCACCTTCCCAAAGGCCAGTATGAGGACCTCGTCCAACGGAGAGCAGAGGAGTACAGGAAACACCTCCTCAGGTGGGAGAGATGGCATTTAGAGTGTAACTGTAGAGACTTGTTATGAGCGCAGGATGGCATTTATTATGGTGTGTGTGTGTGTATAAATATTTGAATTAAAATCTACCAAATATACCATGTCTGTCTCTTGTAGGACCAAGTCCAGTCTGAACAGGCTGCTCTTCGCTCCGTCTAACTCCCCTTTACAGTACCCCATCCAGGGATTCACTGTGGTCCCTCTCCAGAAGAGCCTCATACCAGGTCACACACACACACACACACACACACACACACACCACTAGTCATCGTTACTTCCTAAACTAGTTATCAATGGCATTTCCTTCAAAGGAAATGAATAAACTTGTTATTCAGGTAACTTTATTTTCAACATCATTTCAGGTTTAGCTCTGCATGCAACAACAACAACAACAACAACAAATTACCAGGTTGGTTGGAAACTCAAGGGCCTTCAAGGGTCTTCGTCGCTACCGGGTGTAAAAACAACACGTTAGTTGGTGATGGTTCGGAATCTTAAAACCTGTTTTCAGTAAAGGTTTTTCAACAAAGGATACTGAAAATACATTGAATGAATGAATGATACATAAATGCTTTTACTGAAATTATGTCTATGATTGACCCTTATAGTACAGTGCTTCGCTATTACTGTCTATGGTGGGTCTCATCCAGGAAGTATAAGATGTCTATGGTGGGTCTCATCCAGGGAATATAAGATGTCTATGGTGGGTCTCATCCAGGGAATATAAGCGGTCTATGGTGTGAGCCCTGTTCTGTACCTGCAGGTGAGTGTTCGTGTGTCCTGCGGTGTCCTGGCTGTAGAGGCCCCTGAGCCTGGCCAGGTGGAGGGTCAGGGTCAGGGTCGGATCACTCTCCAGTCCCCCAGCCTCGCTGACCTCAACAACCTCCTGGAACGACTCACCTACACCAGCACTGTGTACCACATACACACTGGAGACCTGGGTAAGACCTGGGTTAGAACTGGGTTAGATCTGAGTTAGACCTGGGTTAGAATTAGTATAGTCCTGGGTAAGACCTAGGTTAGAACTATGTTAGAACTGGGTTAAACCTGGGTTAGAACTAGGTTAGACGTGGGTTATATAGTCCTGGGTAAGATCTGGGTTAAATCTAGGTTAGATCAAGATTAGAACTGGGCTAGAACTAGGTTAGACCTAGGTTAGAACTAGGTTAGATCTGGGTTAGAACCTGGGTTATACCGGACCTGTATATGAATCTGCTACCGGCATCAGAAGGTCATAGAAGGTCATACTGGTGATGATTGTGATATGTAGTTGTTTCACTTCCTAGTCTAGACAAATGCACTTTGTTGTTTTAGTCACTCTGGATAAGAGCGTCTGCTAAATGAATGTAAATGTAAAAAGAAACAAGGGGCCTGTTTGAATGTACTTAAAATATATCCTTCTGTACATGATTAGACTTGTCATCTCTCCTCTCCTCTCTCCCCAGCTCACTTCACATATGAACAGCACGAGGCAGTCTTCCCCATAGTCATCCAGCGACCATCGATTCCTGTTTTATATGACATGGGAAAAGGTAGATTGTTTTACTGGTGGATAGAAGGGGCTGTTACCTTTGCCACCCGGTACGCAAGGACCTGTCCCTCTAAGGAAGCAAAACAAAAGCAAAAAACATGTTCAATTGTCTCTTTCTGTTAGCAATGATCACACTCTCCAGTCAGATGTTTCCCAATTATTCTCAAGGTGTCATTGATGTTTAACCCCATGTGCCCCAGTGTTACGAACCCCAGATCTTATGGCTCTACGTCTAGGGGGTGTAGGGGGGAGCCGTAACATAAAGGGTGTAAGTAAGTTGCCACTTGTAGATGTGGGAGGGAAAATAACTAAAGAAAGGCACAACACGAACGAACTAAAGTGCAATGATTTAATAAACAAATGGTGGTGTACAAAAACACAAGCCATAGGACAACAGGCAGACTATGAGCGGTGTCAACCCAAAGAAACAAAAGAATAAAGTGAGACCCTACCAGTGATTACAATTCTACATAATGACAGCCGCTCCTTTGCCTAATGTATTTAACATAGATGAGCCTACGTGATGTAATGTATACCCAAGGGTATCTCACCTACGCCTGTTTCCTATGGCTAGTGTGTGACAATACAAATAGAAAATAAACTGTAGTCAAATACTAAATCATCTAAACAAACAACTAAATGGAAAATGGAAAAGATACGCACGAAATAACACAAACAACCTAAGAAACTAAGAGTTGACAAACTAACAAACAAAACACAACCAAACAGTCAACTAACAAGGAGACACAATGAGGAACATTTAAACAGACAGGCAGCCCTCTGATTGGATGATGGCCAGCCTTCTGATTGGACAGGAGTGGGATGATGAATGAGGGAATGATTGGCCAATTGACAACACCTGGATGGAGAATGACAGAGGAGAACATAGAAGTGGAAGGAAACACAACAAGAACACATGTGGATGTAACACCCAGCCTGAGCCTCCATAGTATCGCCTCCTCCCATCTGCCCCACTGAACTCTGAATCATACGTAGATGCCACCCCCTCCCCTAAGCGGGCTATATCACTAAATGGACCGCTTAAATACAGTATCTTAGCTGAACTTAAATACAGTATCTTAGCTGAACTTAATTACAGTATCCTAGCTGAATTTGCAAACTATTGATGCAGTCTTTTTCCATCACAGTGTGTACTAGACATGTTGATTTTGTTTCAGTCTTTGTATCTTGGTGTGACTGCTTTTACCAAGAGCTCTGTATGCAATGTTAATAGTAATTTTTGCTAAGTAAATTAACACAAATATAGGATTACTGGCAGCTTTTTTTTGGTGAACAAAATGTGTTTTGTTTTATTTAAGACAAAATGTTCCTGGACAGTCACAACAACAATTTCAACAGACCTGTATCCTAGTATCCTAATTGTAACCTGTTACCACATGATAGGATTGAAGGGAGGACAAAACAAACTATTGGCAAAATATCTACCTTTAAATCACATTGGAAGGATCTCCACCTTCCAATGTGATGTGTTTGACATCACTACAGCGTCTAACCAGAGTGATAATCTGTCCCTGTAGACATCACTACAGCGTCTAACCAGTGTGATAATCTGTCCCTGTAGACATCACTACAGCATCTAACCAGAGTGATAATCTGTCCCTGTAGACATCACTACAGCATCTAACCAGAGTGATAATCTGTCCCTGTAGACATCACTACAGCATCTAACCAGAGTGATAATCTGTCCCTGTAGACATCACTACAGCATCTAACCAGAGTGATAATCTGTGCCTGTAGACATCACTACAGCGTCTAACCAGAGTGATAATCTGTCCCTGTAGACATCACTACAGCGTCTAACCAGTGTGATAATCTGTCCCTGTAGACGTCACTACAGCGTCTAACCAGAGTGATAATCTGTCCCTGTAGACATCACTACAGCATCTAACCAGAGTGATAATCTGTCCCTGTAGACGTCACTACAGCATCTAACCAGAGTGATAATCTGTCCCTGTAGACATCACTACAGCATCTAACCAGTGTGATAATCTGTCCCTGTAGACATCACTACAGCATCTAACCAGAGTGATAATCTGTCCCTGTAGACATCACTACAGCGTCTAACCAGAGTGATAATCTGTCCCTGTAGACATCACTACAGCATCTAACCAGAGTGATAATCTGTCCCGGTAGACGTCAACTCCCAGGTGACCATCGTGACCAAGACGTTCCTGCGGTACAGCGAGCTCCAACGCCTCATCAGCAGCATCAGGACCTTCTACCCAGTCATGAAGATCATCATCGCTGACGACAGCCTGAAGCCTCAGAAAGTCAACAGATCCAATATAGAGCAGTACATCATGCCCCCGGCACAGGTACAAACCACAGTAATGTAGTTTGTTGTTTACAGTTTTTCTCTATCGCTTAAACACATTTTCTCAAAGCATTTTCTCTTAACTGTTAACACAAATCCAAAAACGTACACACAAAACCCTAAAGTCCACAAATCTATTGCAAAAGCAAACACTGCATTCAAAATAATGTCATGTCTTCTCAAAATAAAATGTTTGCATGTCATTTGATTTATTCCAAGCTGGAACATTTGGTGAACATGTGGTTACTGCACGTCAAATCAAACAACTCCATCAGCACTCAAAACACTGTCCTCATTGTCTAACGGTGCAGAACTATCACCCATCAGACCAGTTTTGTATGATCCATTTCCGTGTTTATGAAACGTGTCATATTTCATACATGCTGGAAACATCTGCAAAGTTTCCTTACAGGCCAGTATCTTTACCTGGATAGAATAGAAGCTGTTGAAATGATGACTCATAGTCAAATCCTGCAGCCTACCTCTATGACGGTTGAGGTCAATTCCACTTATTAATTTACTATTAAAAATAGGCAGAATCCACATTCATATTAACCCAAAATTCACTAGTAATATGATCTATGCTTACATGGTATTACATGGCATTGACACAGGACTAGGAACGTTTCAAAGTTGGCAATTTCAACCCTTGCTTTCGCACCCCCATTCGGACAATATTAGGTAGTATTAGTCCCCTAATAATACAAATTAATATTAGTATTAGCATTATAATAATAACTATTTATATTAACTGTTTCCTGGTTGGCTGTTGTCTTCAGGGCTGGTTTGCTGGCAGGACCCTGGGCGTCTCCCAGGTAACCACAAAGTACCTGCTGTGGGTGGATGATGACTTCCTGTTTACAGCGCAGACCAAGATCGAGAGTCTGGTGGAGGTGATGGAGGCGATGCCTGAACTGGACGTGGTGAGAAGAACTGGTCTTTACTGGACTCTACTGGTCTTTACTGGACTCTCCTGGTCTTTACAGGACTCTACTGGTCTCTACTGGACTCTACAGGTCTTTAACAGCCTTTACTGGTCTTTACTGGTCTCTACCGGTCTTTATCTGTCCTTATTGGTCTCTACTGGTCTTGATTGGTGTTACTGGTCTTCACTGGACTCTACTGGTCTTAATCGGTCTTTACTGGTCTTTACTAGTCTGTACTAACAAACATGAGACACAGTGTCAACAATGGTTTCTACTACAATACCATGACAAAAATAAACCTGGATTCAAACCCAGTCTGTCTTGCAAGCATTGACCTTTTCACCAACTCAATCGGTTACCTCTCTCTGTGTGTGAGCAGGTGGGCGCGTCTGTGGCCGGCAACACCTTCCACTTCTCCCTGGTCTACGAGGAAGGCGACGGGGAAGATGGCGGCTGTCTGAATAGGAAGTCAAAGATCAAATACCAAAGCCTTCCTGGTTTCCCACAATGTTCTTTCACCGACGGGGTGGTCAACTTCCTCCTGGGTCGCACAGACGCTATAAGGAGAGTTGGCTTCGACCCCCTGCTGAAGAGAGTGGCACACTCGGGTGAATATTACTATATATTATTTTTATTTGTTTATCCTCATTATCTATTAAGCAACAGCTGGGCTGCTCTTCCTGGGGTCCACACAATCATCTAGTTTAGTTGCACTCTCTTCCCAACGGTTTATTTAAAGTCACCAAGGTTTTATGAAAGGGGCAATCTGGGAATCAAAGAGCAGTATCAATTAAACATTTTAATATATGGATATAGCAATCCCAGATTGTCCCTTTTAAATATATATATTTTTTGGTTGACCGTGAACAAGTTGTTGTTTTAACCCCATTACGAATGCTTCAGGTATTATTCAGTTGTTGGGAATTATCGCTACAGTATACTCATCCATCCTTCTTCTTTCTCCTCATCCCTCCCTCCCTCTGTTTCAGAGTTCTTCATGGATGGCCTGGGCAGCCTCCTGGTGGCCACCTGTAGTCATGTCAACATCGCACATCAGCCCAAGAAGGCAGGAAACAAGCTGTACTCTAACTTCCGTTACCAGAAGAAGGATGATGGTGAATTCAAACTGGGCCTTCACTTCTTCAAGAACCATCTGAAATGTATTCGTTATGGATAGATATAAGTCTAGTGTCCCAGGAAATATATTCATATGTGGCATGAGGAATTTCTCTGGTTATTTTAGTTTTACTCCCCAAACATTCTGTCCACGTCAGCCAACTGTCCTGAATCTGAATCAGAATCAGAATAGCTTTTATTACTCCTTTTTACACATGTACTGGGAATGTCCTGGGGTGGAGGCATTTTGGAAACTAATATCTTCCACTTTATCTAATCTATTGGGGATCCATATACCTTGTTGTCCGAGATTGTTGATTTTGAATGATACTTCATCATTGGATCTGTCAGCCTCCATGTCTCGTGTTTTATTTGCTGGTCTTACCGCAGCCAAAAAGATGTTAGCATTACGATGGAACCCTCCACATACTCTTACGCGTAAACAATGGCTGCTGTCTTTCCTGGACATACTATACATGGAACAATCTATAGCCAGAATACATGGAGCTAAAGAAAGGACAATTCAAACATGGACCTCTGCAATAGATAAAAGAGGTGTAAAAATGTCTGTGAAAAAGATAAAAGAGCTGATGGAGTCAGTGTCAGACTGTGTTTGTAGGATGTGTTGTATGTGAATGTAACCTGTAATTGATGTACTATTATGATTTTATGATATACCAAATATAGTGTAATGAAGAACTATGGGGGGGGGGGTGGTGGAAGGGATGTTATCGCCATGGGGGGGGGGGTAAGATAAGGAAAAAATAATAATGATCAGGACAGACACTTATTTTGTTTGGTGTTATAATTGTTTTTTTCATATGTACTGTTTTGTAATAAATAATTACAAAACAGTTTTGTAATAAATAATTTATTACCAAAAAAAGAATAGCTTTTATTACATCCAATGTACAGGTACACAAGAGTAAAACTCTTTGGCATAGGTCCTTCAACATTGGCATTGCAGCAGGATACACAATCACAATAAGAGAATAAAGTAAACATCTTGTTACAGCTACAATACTGGGACCATTCGTGAGACTACAGGCAGTCAAATACTAGGCAAACAAGTGTATGTGTGTGTGTAACACACAAATAAATGAATAAAGCATTTCAAGTGGCATCTTTGTAATCATCACAACGTAGACATGTCTAAGAATGCATTTCACCATGTAAATTCCCAAAATATTGAAAATACCACCGCTCATCCGTGATCATACTTAAGCCTGGTACACACATATAAAGATTTTCTAAATCTTAACAGATTTCTTTATCTGATAGAGACCCCACACATGTAAATAAAAAATCATGGATTTAACAGTTTTGATCGTATTGTGTGTGGTGTGCTCCGATATTCCCTAACCCTAACCCTAACACCACATACATAAAGATCTGTCCTACAACAGTCTAGAGTTTTGTCCCCCAAGCCAGAAATCTCGCGTGATCAGGGTAGTAGTACGCTGACTGACCTGTATGAGGCAGCCATGTGCAACAGGGCAAATAGACTTGGGAGAAAGGCAAAAGACTCTGGAGTTGTCAGTTTTGACCACAGACAAGAAGACTTTTGATAGTAAATAAAATTATAAATAAATGTATATAAATGTATATAATTTAATAATAATATAATAATAAAAATATATATTATTTAATAATAATAATTTAATTATTATTATTATATATAATAATGTATTTATATTAAATATAAATGTAATAATTAATCAAATTAATAAGATAACCGGGTGTTTAGGATAATCTTTAAGGCCGATTTAAAGTTCTGCGTCGAATTTACTGCGTAGCTTACGTAAGGGCTCTCGCACTTTACACTTCTGCGTAGGCCGCGCTGCAATTACACCGTCACATCGCTAGGTGGCAGTGTGTTTTCTATGCCCCTGTGCTGTGCCTCTTCCGGTTAGGAACGCAATGGAGCTCAAAGCTCAAAGCAGCATAATAGCGACCTTTTTGTTGTTATGCTTGTTGTAAATAAAAGTTCTATGATGCATTGAAATGACATTAAACTAAGATAATACGATGGTTATCATAATTTTTCAAATCTTTATTAATAAGTAATTACAGAAAAAGTAAATGACATTTCTATCATGGCTTCCGCATTTTGGCTGACGAGAGAGTCGGAATCTTGTCTGAATCATGTGCTACCAAGCGGACCAATCACAGAGCTGACGCTACTTAGATTTTTTGAGAGGAGCGCGTCAAGGCTACGCACGGTCACGCGGGACTACGTAAGCTTACGTGTAGCCTACGGCGTCGACTTTACGCAGAACTTTAAATCGGCCTTTAGAGCCATCCGATAATCGGGTGTTTGCTGTCCTTGGTCGGAAGGGGGGAAATTGGGCCAAAATCGGTCAGATTATCTTTATGTGTGTACCAGGCTTTAGCTAAGGTGCTGCAGCTGAAGAGTATCAAATAGAGTCAAAGCAGCATCATGCAGCTATGTAAACAATAGCTGCATGACGACTTTGTATGACGCAGTTTGACGAGCCTGAATAGACGCGCAATGCATTTTCAATTATGTATGAAAATTATCCTCACGCCGCATAATCAGAAATATAGGCGAATCTAATATACCATCCGAGCATTTCTCGCGTGCACAAATTTCACATCCTATGCAGTGTGAACGCACTACATACTCAAATCTACGTCATACATAGTATGAATAGTACGCTAGTATGCTATTCCGAACACAGCCACACCCAAAAAATACATCAAAAGAGGGAGTTATTTGGAGAAATAGAACTAATTATATTCACCTGATACACAGTAATTCTAGTTTTACACAAAGTCATAAATGAGTATAATACTGATCATAACAAAATCACCCAACAATGTCTAATCATAACATAATAATTGAACCGTGTATGACTGAACAAAATCGTCATGACATGGTTATACCGCGAGTGAAATAGATTTTTGATAGATATATTTTTCATTTGTGCTGTGATATGTCACATATTACCTGAAACGTTAAACACTTAGAGCCTGCACAGATTGAGTATTGATTGAGTATTAGTCACCCAATAGTGCTTTTTGTAAGGATATTTTTTTTATTAATATTGTCTTTTTGCCAGCTATTCCTGAACATTAGACCAAAAGTCAGACACATGGGGAGTGGACAATACTAAAGCAGATGTTCTGCTGCATTGGTTTCCTCACAACAAAATCTACATAGTGGCGATTGTTCAATGCCATGCCAAAAGCAGCTTCATCACGATCCTTTGAATATCTGGATTTTTTGCCTATTAAAGAGCTGCATTATTACAGCATGCTCATAATTTCTACTATGATCTGAAGCCATACGTATCAACTTGGTTGGTAGTGGATCCCAGTAGTGGTTCCAGTTTCCAAATCTGTCTGCCCCAAATCCATAAACATTCACCTGAAAAGAAAAAAAACAAGTGACTTACCGTAAATCCTCTAATATTGTCCCGGGCCTTTATTTACTGAGGCGCAGAGAGCACCAGGCCTTTGTTGGAGGCAGGCTTATATTAGAGGGAGGCCTTTATTTCTTAAAATGAAACTCTCATGTACATAATCCCTTCATTTCCTGACATTGCACAAACCAAACACAAAGCAAATGCATTAACTTCACAGTTAAGTTATCGTAATAACAATCAGATTACCAGTCAACTGGAATACCACAGGTATTAACAAAATATAACATAAATGTGCCCAATGCCATATAAAAACTAAACAAAACAAATGGCAGACTGGCCAGTTTACAGCACAGTCAATAAGAATCAGATTCAGGGTCAATATCAGCAAATTATGGGGCACTGCATCTCTCACAGTGAAAATATGCATCCTACACAGGAAAGCCATTTATAATCTATACATAAACCTATAAAACCATAATCCATTCATAATCTCTACATAAACCATGTGTTGATCCAATTGGCTGATGCCTTCCCACCCTAGTTGACTACATGGCACCCTTCATGATGTCACAAATGTAATAAATGGGAAAGATGGCCGGTGCCTTCTCTAGTCATATACTGTATCTCTACGGATGATGCTCATCATTAGACAGTCACAATTAGTCATTGTTCTATTCCCAGTGCAGGTTGTATACAAGTTACCTTAGCTGGGCTGTTACCTGAGCTGAGCTGTACATAAACATATTACTAGCAAAACATTCTTACTTTTATGGAAAGGAAGGCTTACCTCATCACATATGTGTATGGCAAGTATCAGTGCCATGAATCCAGTGGATGGATATCGGCCATGTTTTTTAAGCCAAATCTCACGAACATATTTCATGAAAGTTGGATGCAGGACCATTACCTTCATGAATTATAAATTACATTAGCTATCTCAATCAGTGCAGTTATTCCACAGAAGCTATAGACTGTACACCCTAAAAGGTGGTTGTGTGCACAACATTAGAATGATGGACACACAATGCATCAAAATGGAGATAACAACATATTTAGTCCTGTTGATATTTTGTCAGGGAGAAAGTACCGTAGTAGAGAATCACTCTGCAGTTAAAGTAATGTAATTCATTTCTATTGGCAAAATAAACTTTTAACCTCAATTTATGGACCATATAGTATTTTATTCATCTGAGACATTGCTAACTCATTTAATTAAGAGGAGGTCATATTTTCTCATTCATTTGACATCTTCAACTCTAGAGAAACCATACAGCAACTATTTCTTATTGACTCACCAAGTCCTTGTTGGCTTTGATCGTTGATTTAATTGGTACATATGTGCTGTTGAATACAACAAAAACACTTCAGTTGATCATTTTGATGTGATGTCCTTTTTGTGTAATCATGGCTTTTAGTGTAAACCTGTCATAATGTTCTAAAAGAGCATTTAAAGATCTTCAAAACATGTAATTAACAATAGGCTATCAGTAAATGAACTTCTGAACTAGTCAGAGAAAGTTAGAAGTCCATGGTCACTCACCGCCTGACAGGAGAGCCTGTGGTTAAGGCACCGAGGAGCCACTGGAGGTCCAGAGTCTTGAAAGGGAACAAAACCAGATGAGTGGTGTTGTCCAGGTCCACAGCACTCTCTGGGTACATGATGTGGTGAGTGGTTCTGGTCCCCACATCCTCTTCAAAGCCTTTGGTAGATGCCTTGTTAATTCTGGGTGACACATTGAATAGGCAGAAGTTTACCCTCTATCGCCACAGCGGGGCATGTTGTAATATTGCAATTACTCAAGTAACAGCATATGCTTGTTTTTGGAGTCAATAAGCAAATGCCTTGTGTCATTATGTTGAAAAATTATATGATTCTCTGATATGTCCTTGCCTCTATAATAATAATAATAATAATAACAACAACAACAACAACAATAATAATAATAACAACAACAATAATAACAACAATAACAATAATAATAACAATAATAATAGTAATAATAATAATAACAATAACAATAATAATAATAATAATAATAATAATAATAATAATAATATAATTTTGGTTTGATTTCCTATACTAACTTTCCAGAGCTATTAGATCAAGTACATTTCCTCTCTCCACTGATCACTTCACTGTGCATCAAAGTTGTTTCTAAGGTCTTTGCACATTGATGGGTTTTTTTTCGTATAGGCGTATGCGTATTTTAAAATCCGTCATCCGAAGAAAAACATCACGCACAGAGACCTTGCACACTGACGTCCGGTGCGTATTATATTAGGCTATATTGACGTTGCGAAATTTCGCAATATGCTAAAATGGAGTCATCAAGCAGTGAGGATGATTTTGCGCTCCTGTCACTTCTTGAGAATAGAAAAAGAAACAACAGTGGTCACTAATAGGTGGAACCCGGAACCCGGACGCCGTCCAATCCGGACCCAGACCTATAACCGATAAATTATTGAGAATTATTAAATTTTGATGGAGCGTTTCTATCTTATTCTGCGCAGCTTTTCTAGCCTTTACAGCACTGGTTTACCGGCACTAGTCAACCAATGGAATCTGTGCATTCTGATAAGCATTGTTGGCTCGAGTCAGTGAGATGAGATAGCCTACACACAGGGGGTGACGCGACGACGAGAGACTACTCGAGAAATAAATGAGAGATACGTCATGGCGTGCTCCAAAAAAAGAAAGGTAGACAGCAAAACAGAGCTTTTAATGAAGAATGGACAGAGTCGTCCATGTTCATTCTTCCCACGGGCAGTTCAAAACCCGTGTTTGATATGTTCGGAGACCGTGGTGATTATTAAATGCGGCAATGTGAAGCCCCACTACGAAACAAAACACAAATCGTTTGAGCAAACATAACCACTCAAATCTTTTTTACGTCCGTTTAAAAAAAAAAAAAAAAAAAAAAAACTCATGTTGTGTCAATCACGCTTGCACACCTAATCCGAAATATTCGTCTGTCATATTTTTTTTCGTAACAGGTTCTATTTTCTGCGTTTTTCGCGGCCGTCAAAAGCCTTTTGAGAGTTGTTTTTGACCACTCCGGCATGGTGGAGCGACACATCGTCGCAAATTAGAACTGCAGGACAGTTGGATTAATGCTTACGGAAGTACATGTCTCAAGTATGATCTCAGCGGTTAGTTAAACAACATACAGATGATAATTCACACAATATAATACCACGAAAGCGTACAGCACTAAACAATAACATTCATTAGGGCAGCATCATACTCAAACTCAGGCAGAAGGGCAAGGTCCGAGCAGGTGCACGGTGCACACACTGTCACAGACTGCCAATGCATCATAGGTATAATTCAGTATGGTTATAAGTGTTTCTTTTTCTATTCTCAAGTAGTGACAGTCAGGCGCACAAAATCATCCTCACAGCTTGATGACTCCATTCTGCATATTGCGAAATTTCGCAAAGTCAATATAACAAAAAAAATGCATCGGACTCTAATAAAATGCATCGGAGGTCAGTAAGCAAGGTCTATGTGCGTAACGTTTTTTTCGGATAACGGATTTAAAAATACAACAGAATCCTAACACATAGCCTACATTCACTGCCCAACAACGTGGTAATGAATGTTCCCTTAAAGTTGCTTGGATTTTGGATTTTAAAACATCTTGGATAAAAAAGCATTTAGGCTACTGACGGAGGGTTTTGTGAAATAAATCAAATGCAAATTTTTAAAAAGCTCTCTGTTAGCCTATGAATTTGTACATTTAAATGCAGCCCTTATTTTACTTCTATAGAGTACTTATTATGTATAATCCCTCCAGTTCAATGTGAAAATGTAATATTGTTAATATAACAATATATAAACTCCTCAAAAAAAGTTTGGAAACGTGAGGGGTTTATGTTGATATATATGAATTGTACTGTACATTATTTATTTGATTTGACAATCAGTTGTTGACTACATTGTATGTTGTTGTCTACGTTGATTACTATTGTTGATACAACTGGCTACTTATATATTTCGGATTAGGTGTGCAAGCGTGATTGACACAAAGTGAGTTCTAATTGTCTTTTAAAACGGACGTAAAAACGCATCAATGTGCAAACACCTTAAGATGTCACTCAATAACTTACTTGACAAACAGACTGATGCAGCACACCTATCAGTACCTTATGATGACGTCATTAAGGTCAATGTGGGCTCCGTAGTGGGACCGCATGAGATTCCCAGAGTTCCCCACCACAGCACAGGTCCTACATCGGCCAGGTCCTGCATCCATGTACATCTCCTTGTCAGGGGTGATCCGAAACAGGTCCTCCACAGCTTTGCTGAAGTTTCCTCTATCAGTCTGCAACGTCTGATGATGACAGACAAACCATACATGAGCAGAAACTCTAAAACTGAACGTTTCACTCCAATTCTATCTGCCCCTTGTATAAGTTGTGCTCGTAATAACCCAATGACCAAAACAATTAAAGTGCTTTGAAAAAGTTGAGGTGACAACGCACAGTAATGTTGTTCACAGTTGGATTGTGGAGAACTAATCTTCAGTAACACAGAAAGTATTTACCTTCCACCACTTAATGGTATCCAAAGGAAGTTCCTTGTTTACTCTTGTTAGAAACGGATTAAGGGATTGGTTGAGATGCTTCACAAACCAGGGATCATTCTCTGGCTCTGTCATACATTTGTGACAGCTACAAGGACGATTGGAGTGGGAGGACGTCATTACTTTAGAGGAGCCTGGTATGACAGTCTTGTCCAGCAGGCGATGCGCACGAAGATGTAAAAATGCCTTGGAAGATGTCTGACCTTGCAGAAAAAACAACGCAATAATAGTGGTAGTGCAAAGTAGAAGTATGAGAACCCTGCTTAGTCTGTAGTTGACGAAAAGCATTTTGTAAATATATTTTTACTTAAGGGTAGCCGGGCACTGATTGGATTTCATCAGCAACTGATGATTTTCAGCAACTGTGAATAAAATAATGATACATTAGTTATGTATTTAAATAATAAATACAAAGACATATATTTTATAATAAAGAATTTTGCGAAATATCATATTTGACATTCAAATACCAGACTGCTGTGTTTTTTGAGTATTTTTAATTAATTTAATTAATTAATTTATTTTAATTTTGCATTGGTTAAGGGCTAAGCCCTTTGTATAGCAAACAAAGCTTTTGGTGTTAAGTGGGAGCTAAAGCAAAACATTATTATTGCATTCCAAGCTTCCTTCATTGTTTTCAAGGGAAAATCACAGTATACCCACTAGAAAAAAACTAGACTACACCACTGGATCTTATCAATCATAAATATTTTTTAAAGTGTGCATTTACCTGTAGTCTAAAGCAGTCCGCGTTTGACCAAATGGAAAAAGAAAACCGCGCTGGAAAAATCTTTGGAAGGTAGGGCAGACGGGAAATGGCACTATAGGGCCAACAGAAACTTGTAAACGTGTTAATCATTGTAGTATATGGTTAGTCTGATTGTAGATGGAAGTCAATTGTTGTTTATTGCGCAAGCTTTGGATCATAGCCCTTCTTCAGGCATAAAGCAGACAACACATGACCGAAAGCTTGCGCAATAAACAACGTTTTTTGCTGTTTTGAGTGTGCAGATGCAGTTTTTTTGCACTCTATTGATACTCTTCAGTTCCAGCAGCTCAACTAAGTCTGAGTAGGCCAAAGCCAATCACAGAAGCCAGGTATAGGCTACCTGTGTATGCGCATTAAGCTGTGTAGCCTATTAATGAATGGTATACGGTTTGCATATTCACTATTTATCAAACGACTACTAATAGTATAATAGGGCTTGATTATTTGAAATTGGCGGCTCAACATTGTCATTTTGAATCCCGGTTAACCGGAAGCCTGTTGGCTTCAATTTCTAGTTATTGTGCTGTTGGCCTTGAGTGTTCCTGCGTAAATCCTGTTGAGATGCAGGTGAATGTTGTCTATATGCTGTTGGTAAGTGTGGTGTTATGTATTAACAACATTAAGACTTCAGTTCCCAGCATGCACCAGCAGAGTTAAGCATGTGCAGTCGTGCATATAGGCTACTTGGTTTGGATAATATGGTTTACTGTTGAATATGGTTTACTGTTGGAGCCTACCGGCAAGTTGATATCGTTATTTAAAAAGAAGACTTAAACCCTTGCCTGGTTTGTTATACAATAAAACTACAAACATAACAGTAGGGTTGCCACCTTTCAAGTTAAACATCGTTTCAATAAAGCCTTATGATATATTGGAGGAATCACGCAATGCGGGTGGATCGAAAATACGGAACAGCGTCCCGTATTGGTTCAAAACGGGACGCATCTTTTAACTATCAGATACGGGTCGATTCCGTATTTTAAGAGACGGGTGTCAACCCTAGCTGTTTGCATTATGTTTATGTGCGCGGTAAAATGTTGTGTGTGTGTGCGCTGGGGAGGAGGGGGTGGCCTTTCTACATGTCCAGGCCCAGGGGCCCATTTGTTCATAATCCGTCTATGAGTAGGGCAGATAACATAAGATGGACACAGTGCTAGGGGATGGGTGAGGCAAGTAAACATAGAACACACACAGACGGTTAGCTACAAGGGAGTGAGAATAGTGAAAAACAATGACAAGGTCATAGTGTAATGATTATTTGGAGGACCAAGTCTATATAAATTAATAATAACAGTAACAAGGAAAAATAAATAAATATATATATTATTATTTTTAACCATAACCCTAACCCTTAATGTAATTATAAATACATGTATATGTTTATTTATTCTTTTACGCATTCATTTCTGTATATATTTATTTCCTTCCCCTATTCATTCCCAAGTAATTGATTTCGGTAGCCTATTTATACATTTATTCTTTCTTTTATTCCCTCATTCCCGCAACTATGTGCATAAATGTATATGTATATATATATATATACATACACACACACACACACACACACACACACACACACACACACCCACCCACACACACACACACACACACACACACACACACACACACACACACACACACACACACACACACACACACACACACACACACACACACACACACACACACACACACACAGAAGCAATCTTTGGCCACTTTTGAGCCATAACTGAACCATATGTCACATTTGAGTGTGTATTGATATGCACGCAAACTCAAGTTCACCATTTCAATAACTGGACACTTTATTACACGTCACATCCAATATGGGATGGTGAGCCAACACCGCTCCCTGCAGGCTACAATCGGTACATTTCCCTTTTTCTAAAGAAGATGTCATGTGGTTCGTTGGAATAAACATAAACATCTAATGATCTAATAACAAAACAAAAATCAATAATAAAATATGTACCTGCAGGCCTACTAGTGAGAATTCTTAAAATTAACTTTTGGTCGTACAAATAAACATTTGTTAAACAAACCTCTATTATATCACATCATACAAATAAACATAGCCTAAACAAAGGTCTGGATATTATTTCACATGTTTCCCCTACTCCTGTCAAACTCCTGTCAAACACATAGGTCAGTAAGCAAGGTCTATGTGCGTAACGGTTTTTTCGGATAACGGATTTAAAAATACGACAGACAGACACACTCAGTGACCGTATGGAAATGGGTGAGATAACCAGCCTTGAATGAACTTGATCCGGTTCTCCTATCGAGATTGACAGACCGAGAAGCAACGTTTTCATGCAATGAATTTAATACACCAAGACAAGGTCATGCGCGCAACGGGAGAGAGAGACGCATTTTCAGGCTTAATAACTCTGCATCCCCGGTGTTTACAGTCAAAATAAAATGTGTTCCCATTGATTAGTGGAATTCATTATCATAATTAATTCATAAATGTATGAAAAGTTTTTCTCCGCTGGAAATTATTGGCGGCTGGTCCATGAATTATTATAGGCTATATCTGTTCCCGCCTAGCAATTATTTTAAGCTCAAACAGATCAAGCTCAAACCTAATATTTCATGGAGCAGTCGCCAATTATTTCCAGCGGAGAAAAACTTTAGACGGGATACTGTCATTTACCTTATTAGGCCTATTACCAGGCAGTGACAGTCTATGGCTGCAAAAGACACGGTCGCCCCTAAGCTTTAGCAAATATATTGTGGTTTACTTAATACTGCTCAGCACTTAAGGTTACATTCAATGCATGACTTGTGCATATAGGCTAAATAAAAAATATGAAAGCGGCAAGTAGCAAGTGTGCGCATCAAAGGCATTAGTCACGTAACATCCATGCTGTGTAAATACGTGACAACCGTGATGCGTTATTTCCCGAACTTTGCCCGAACCCGCCCCGCCTCCCCCCTGCTATCAGACTGGCCGCAGAAAATCTGAAAAACTGAATCATGAATAGAGATTCAAATTATGTGATTCAAATTCATTTAAAAAATTAAAGTATTCAAATTGAGCCATTCAAGTTCAAACGTCAGTAATTCAAATTCAGTGTCTAGTGGCACAGATCTCTGCCCATACTATCCTTCAGTTTACCCTGCTCAAGTCGACTTGAGCTACTGATTCAGTGACTGTATTGTAGCCGCTGTAGTTGAGGAAAAACACTTGGAATTTAAACATATTTATATATTGTTCACATATTTGTATTTTGCAAAGCATTACTTTATCTAATGCTTTTGGATACATTTGTTAATTCATCCTGAAAAGATTGGGAAAATACCACTCCCGAGTGTTGATATTAAAAACACCCACCTGCACAAGCGTAACACGCCCAAGTCTTCCATCTGCGCTCCATTCCTTTTTCATTCAAACGTTTTCATCAGAGGCGGCCACAGGTAATACCACTTGCAGTTTAGTTAAATGATGATATTTGTGCTTGTTTTTTCATGATATTGAGTCTTAAAATGTAAATTGGCTATATATCCAGCTTGTATCGTTTTGGAACATTAAAACAATAGGCTATTTGTCTCCTAATGTATTATTGTATTGCTAAACAAGTAATTTCTTACGAAGAAAGACAAATTAGAAAGACAAAAAAAGTTAACCAGATGGTGATTTGTGTTTAATTTGGCATTGTATTAGAGAGCATGTCCTGTGTGGGAGGCACTATAACGGGTAAATGTAACTTGAACTACACTGATTAACAACTGTTTAGTTACTGAAGACCCGTTTTCTATCCCTTTTTTCTCATCCGGACCAATATTTTTAATCGCAGGCGACGACAGGTTAATGCTTTAGGTAAATGAAGATATTTATTATGGTCAATTGACATTGTCGTGTTTGTTTCATGATGTTGGGTTTTGAAATGTCTCCATGGGCTCTCCTGCATATCCTATATTATATATCAGACGTAGAATCGTGTTTTTCGTAAGGTTTTTAATATATTCAAATGAGTCAAGAAAGACTAGGCTATGGTCGAATTAGAAACACAAACAGGTTAACCAGAATGGCATTTTGTGTTTAGTTTAACACTGTACAGGGGAACTGAAATTAATTCCAACAACTTAGAAAATAATCTGTTTTTATGAGTATAGGCGGTTCATTGTATTTCCTGGATAATTAACGACATACATGCATATTATGTGCTTGCAGCTACAGACAGCCGTCTTGCCAGTGGAGAGCGGAGTTATCTAAAACCTGTTCGATACTGCTGGGGAGGCTGCTGCCCGGCAGGGGGCGCTGATAGGCGGAGAGGGGAGGAGGAGAGGGAGGGAGGAGGAGAGGGAGGGAGGAAGGGAGGGTTTGTTGTGTCACCTTCTTCCTGGAGTTCGCTATGATCGAAAAGTTGTTTGGTTGCCTCTCCTAACTCGACTCTAGTAATACTTTGTTGTTGTTTAATGTGAATCAAAACGTCATCTTGTCTGCTGATCGCCTGTGGACGCGGAGGTCAGTTTTACCTTCAACCTGCAAGAGAGGTTTGTTCTGGAGCTCCAGAGACTCTGATAGTTACAGAGACTCTGATAGTTACAGAGACATTGTTAGTGTTCAGACATAGACATTGTTAGTGTTCAGAGACATTGTTAGTGTTCAGAGACATTGTTAGTGTTCAGTTCAGTTGTTAAGTAGCAGCAACTTGATACCAGAAACCGAACTTCGACCGGCTGGTTCAGTGCCAGAAGTTGGGACATATCCTGGAAAGGTAAAAAGTAGCAGGGGCAAGAAATACATACAGAAATACTCCAAACTGTTTCATTGTGATGAAGAAATGATAAAATAATTGACAGCATTTGATGAAATTGAAAAAGAAAATGAAAAAGTCTAACCCTAAACAAAGTCTGTTTGATGATGACATCACACATGACATCACACATGACACTGAATACCTTCAGCCTCTCCTCCTGCCCCAGCCCAGCCTCTTCTGCTGCCCCAGCCCAGCCCAGCCCAGCCTCTCTTCTCTCTGCACAGCACATCCAGAGGGTTAGGGTTAGAGAGGGTCTGGCCTCTCCAGAGGGTTAGGGTTAGAGAGGGTCTGGTGTTTCCAGAGGGTTAGGGTTAGAGAGGGTCTGGCCTCTCCAGAGGGTTAGGGTTAGAGAGGGTCTGGCAGAGGGTTAGGGTTAGAGAGGCTCTGGTGTTTCCAGAGGGTTAGGGTTAGAGAGGCTCTGGCAGAGGGTTAGGGTTAGAGAGGGTCTGGCCTCTCCAGAGGGTTAGGGTTAGAGAGGGTCTGGCAGAGGGTTAGGGTTAGAGAGGCTCTGGTGTTTCCAGAGGGTTAGGGTTAGAGAGGCTCTGGCAGAGGGTTAGGGTTAGAGAGGGTCTGGCCTCTCCAGAGGGTTAGGGTTAGAGAGGGTCTGGTGTTTCCAGAGGGTTAGGGTTAGAGAGGGTCTGGTGTTTCCAGAGGGTTAGGGTTAGAGAGGCTCTGGCAGAGGGTTAGGGTTAGAGAGGGTCTGGTGTTTCCAGAGGGTTAGGGTTAGAGAGGGGCTGGCAGAGGGTTAGGGTTAGAGCGGGTCTGGCGTTTCCAGCATAATTCTGGGCCTTGAGAACAATGACACACAGTTCTCATTGTCCCTGAGCCCAGTTGGCAGCAGATCTGATCAGACACTTGTTCCTCTTTTCCTGTTTTCATGTTTCAGCGGCGTAGGAGAACATTACAGCCCACTGTGGAAAGGCTCTGGTATTATTTTTGAAAGTCAGAGTTGTGCTGCTGAGACTGTGAGGGTTAGGGTTAGACTGTGAGGTTTGAGACTGTGAGGTTTGGAAAACATTCAAGTCACACATTGAATCCACAGGATGTATCACCTCAGCATTTTCTTGACTTTCAGATCTAAAATGGTGGCTGAAGGTTTCTTGGGAATGTTGTTCTACTTAAATACAATCATTCCTTTGCACGTCACTGCAGCCTGCAGGAGTCATAGACAGTTAAAGTCGATCTCGTTTTAAACTGCTAATGCTGCAAATTCGTGACTAACAGGTTTAAATGGTTTATTGAAATATCGCTCCTTCAATGTTGTGTGTGTCAACTCATTTGTTTGTTGTAAGTGATGTTCAGGGTTGGTGTTAGCTTAGGTCACATGACACACTGTCCAGCACTGAACATTCCTGCTGCTCCACTTTCTCTTCCCATGAAACTTTGTATGCAAATGTCTCCGTCAGAGTAACAAGAACGTGATGTCATTTCCTGTTTGTGTGGACAGGCAGGAGCATGTTTACATCCTGTTGTAGCTGGTCCTGTTTGGAAACCACCGCCACCGTGGATGAGAACGGCAGCGCATGGCGCCAGGCCTACAGCAACTCAGGCTACAGCCAGTCCCCCACCTCCCCCGGACACCTCTGCCAGGCCTGCGGAGGACACTTTGACACCATCGCTAGGAAGGTAAGGCTAACCCTAACCCTAACCCAGCCAACGGTAATGAGCCACTGATAAATATTGTAGAGTGAGGCTCTGAGCCTGACGCTGGGGGTGTGAAGCGAATGGAAGCACAAAGTGTCCAAAGCAACAAGTTATCATCCGGGGATAGGGATGTCCCGATACTGGTACCTGGGCTTCAGATACCTGTCTCTAATAGATACCTGTCTCTAATAGATACCTGGGCTTCAGGTACCTGCGATACCGATATCAATCCCATATTTGTATTTCTTTTTTTACTCCTGAATAATAACAAATACTTCCCCAGTATATAGTCCACAACAACAGTTGGCTATTAAAGACTGCCAGCCTTTATTCAAGCAACAAAACCAGTACTCTGCAGTACTCAGTGACCACCTGGTTTAAAGTTTAAAACATGTAAACAGCAGCATTCAGCATTGTAGGAAAAAAGTTACTGTCTGATTTCTAGTTTTAGTGCCTTCAGGTTTTTATTCTATTTATCTTCTCTTATCCAAATCAATTATAGCACCCTTTTATAAATGTAGCCTAGTGACACCCGCTGGTGAGACCACAAACCAGTCCTGTCCCTCCTCCTCTTCCTCAGCATGTGTAACATGTCCCTCCTCCTCCTCCTCCTCCTCCTCCCCCTCCTCCTCCTCCCCCTCCTCCTCCTCCCCCTCCTCCTCCTCCCCCTCCTCCTCCTCCTCCTCCCCCCCCCTCCTCCTCCTCCTCCTCCCCCTCCTCCTCCTCCTCCTCCTCCCCCTCCTCCTCCTCCTCCCCCTCCTCCTCCTCCCCCTCCTCCTCCTCCTCCTCCTCCTCCTCCTCCCCCTCCTCCTCCTCCTCCTCCCCCTCCTCCTCCTCCTTCTCCTCCTCCTCCTCCTCCTCCTCCTCAGCATGTGTAACATGTCCCTCCTCCTCCTCCTCCTCCTCCCCCTCCTCCTCCTCCTCCTCCTCCTCCTCTTCCTCAGCATGTGTAACATGTCCCTCCTCCTCCTCCTCCTCCCCCTCCTCCTCCTCCTCCTCCTCCTCCTCCCCTCCTCCTCCTCCTCTTCCTCAGCATGTGTAACATGTCCTTCCTCTTCCTCAGCATGTGTGTGTGGACTGTAAGAAGAGTTTCTGCGGGCGTTGCTCCGTGCAGCTGGACCCCCCCCGGCCCCCCCTGGACCCCCCCCGGCCGCGCCTCTGCCACACCTGCCAGCGTTTCCACGGCACCCTGTTCGACCGCGCCCAGCTGATGAGGCTCAAGGTCTGTCACCTGACCTCTGACCTAACCCAGCTACCTGACCTCTGACCTAACCCACCTGACCTCTGACCTAACCCACCTGACCTCTGACCTAACCCACCTGACCTCTGACCTAACCCACCTGACCTGACCTAACCCAGCTACCTGACCTCTGACCTAACCCACCTGACCTCTGACCTAACCCAGCTACCTGACCTCTGACCTAACCCACCTGACCTCTGACCTAACCCAGCTACCTGACCTCTGACCTAACCCACCTGACCTCTGACCTAACCCTAACCCAGCTTCAAACAGACCTGTCATGCTGTGTTGATGTTGATGGTTAAACTGATTGAAACATCGTCCTTGTTGTCCTTGTTCTCCATGTTAGACTGTAGTTGAGGGTTATATACAGTATATCTCAAAAGTGAGTACACCCTTTAGATTTTTGCAAATATTCTGTTATATCCTTTCTGGGGATAACATTATCCTACTGAAACTTTGATATAACTTAAAGTAGTCAGTATGCTGCTTGAATAACAGTATAGATTTATTGTCCTTTGAAAATTACTCAGTACACAGCTGTTAATGTCTAAACAGCTGGCAACAAAAGTGTGTACACCCCATAGTGAACATGTCCTAATTGTGCCCAATGATGTTGTTTTCCTGCCCTGGTGTCATGTGACTCGTTAGTGTTACAAGGATTCAGGTGTAAATGATAAGCAGGGCTGTTAAATTTGGTGTTTTGGGCAAAATTCTCTCTGAATGCTGGACAACATGGCACCTCATGGCAAGGAACTCTCTGAGCGGCTGAAAAAAAAAGGATTATTGTGCTTCACAAAGATGGCCTTGGCTATAGGAAGATTGCCAACACCCTGAAAATGAGTTGCAGCACAGTGGCTAAGATCATACAGCGGTTTTCCAGGACAGGTTCCACTCGGAACAGGCCTCGCCAGGGTCGACCAAAGAAGTTGAGTCCACGTGCTCAGCGTCATATCCAGAGGTTGGTTTCCAAAAATAGACGTGCGAGTGCTTCCAGCATTGCTGCAGAGGTTGCAGAAGTGGGATGTCAGCCTGTCAGTGCCCAGACCATACGCCGCACACTGCATCAAATCGGTTTGTATGGCCGTCGCCCCAGACAGAAGCCTCTTCTGAAACCGATGCATAAGAAAGCCCGCAAACAGTTTGCTGAAGACAATGAATCCAAGAGCATGAGTTACTGGAACCATGTCCTGTGGTCTGATGAGACCAAAATAAACCTGTTTGGGTCAGATGGTGTCCGGCGTGTGTGGCGGCACCCTGGTGAGGAGTACCAAGACAAATGTGTTTTGCCTACAGTCAAGCATGGTGGTGGCAGCATCATGGTCTGGGGCTGCATGAGTGCTGCCGGCACTGGGGAGCTGCATTTCATTGAGGGACACATGAATTCCAATATATACTGTGACATCCTGCAGCAGAGCATGATCCCCTCTCTTCGGAAACTGGGCCGTAGGGCAGTTTTCCAACATGATAATGATCCTAAACACACCTCCAAGATGACAACGGCCTTGCTGAAGAAGCTGAAGGTTAAGGTGATGGACTGGCCAAGTATGTCTCCAGACCTAAACCCAATTGAGCACATGTGGGGCATCCTCAAGAGGAAGGTGGAGGAGTGCAAGGTGTCCAACATCCGTGGGCTCCGTGATGTCGTCATGGAGGAGTGGAAGAAGATTCCAGAAGCAACCTGTGCAGCTCTGGTGAATTCCATGCCCAGGAGGGTTAAAGCAGTGCTAGATAACAATGGTGGTCACACAAAATATTGACACTTTGGGCACAATTTAGACATGTTCACTATGGGGTGTACTCACTTTTGTTGCCAGCTGTTTAGACATTAACAGCTGTGTACTGAGTAATGTTCAATGGACAATAAATCTATACTGTTATTCAAGCAGCACACTGACTACTTTAAGTTATATCAAAGTTTCATTAAGATAGTGTTATCCCCTGAAAGGATATGACAGAATATTTGCAAAAATCTAAGGGGTGTACTCACTTTTGAGATATAGTATATATATATTATATGAGGGTTATATATATATATATATATATATATATATATTATATGAGGGTTATTTTGGGATGTGCAGCACAGTAACGGGACAGAGAAGCATCTTTCTTCCTCTGGCTCTACAGTCCTAACATGTTGGATTTTAAATCAAACCATGACTGAGGTTAACGTAGAGATGACCAGGTTTTATCTGAGGGTATTTGTGTACATGTTGGTTCCACCGTGCCCTCCTATTTTAGGGTTCCCAAAAGTAATGGGACAAGCCAAGTGTATTCTGTCACATCATTTGTTTAGGCATAAGAGAGCTCAGAGAGATAATAGAGTCAACATGCTGTCAATATGTACTTCCTGTCCTTGTCCGTCAACATGAGGACTAAAGAGTCATTATTATCAACCCTCAGGCCTCCAGTAGCAACAGTTTGAAACATTGGTGAGCTCAGGACGACCCTAACCTCCCTCCAGGTGCGGGAGCTGCGTGACTACCTGCACCCTAACCCTGTACCCTCCCTCCAGGTGCCCTAACCCTAACCCTCCCTCCAGGTGCCCCCTAACCCTGTACCCTCCCTCCAGGTGCCCTAACCCTGTACCCTCCCTCCAGGTGCACCCTAACCCTGTACCCTCCCTCCAGGTGCCCTAACCCTGTACCCTCCCTCCAGGTGCCCCCTAACCCTGTACCCTCCCTCCAGGTGCACCCTAACCCTGTACCCTCCCTCCAGGTGCCCTAACCCTCCCCCTCCCTCCAGGTGCCCTAACCCTGTACCCTCCCCCTCCCTCCAGGTGCACCCTAACCCTGTACCCTCCCCCTCCCCCTCCCTCCAGGTGCGGGAGCTGCGTGACTACCTGCACCTACATGAGGTGGAGACGCAGACCTGCCGGGAGAAGGAGGAGCTGGTGGAGCTGGTCCTGGGCCAGCAGACGGTCCTGGGCCAGCAGACGGTCCTGGGCCAGCAGACGCCCAGCAGCAGCAGCAGCAGCGAGACGGTGTCCCACCCTGGTGCTTCCCTGGACACCACACCTCAGCACGGCCCCCCCACACCTCACCACGGCCCTCCCAGCTTCCTTGCGCCTCACCATGGCCCCCCCACACCTCACCACGGCCCCCCCAGCCTCCCTACACCTCACCACGGCCCCCCCGCACCTCACCGCGGCCCTCCCAGCCTCCCTACACCTCACCACGGCCCCCCCAGCCAGCAGCCACCACCAGAGGAGCCAGAGACACCTGGACTGGAGCCTGAAGCTGAGCCTGAGCAGACCTCTGACGATGATGAGGAGGAGGAAGAGGAAGAAGATGATGATGAGGAGGAGGTAAAAGTTGTGTACAAAGTTGTGACATTGATTGGTTGGTTGCTGTTGGATTATTAACCGGACGTCATTTCTCAGTTCAGCTAGGAGAATGTTTCTCCTCTAAGGCCCCTCTCACCTGCGGGGTTCCTCATGGGTCGATACTGGGCCGGCTTCTATTTCTCCTCTACATGCTGCTGCTAGGCTCTATACATGCTGCTAGGCTCTATACATGCTGCCCCTAGGCCCTATAGATGCTGCTAGGCTCTATACATGCTGCTAGGCCCTATACATGCTGCTAGGCTCTATACATGCTGCTAGGCCCTATACATGCTGCTAGGCTCTATACATGCTGCTAGGCCCTATAGATGCTGCTAGGCTCTATACATGCTGCTAGACTGTTAAACGTTGGTTATTGCGTATTGGCTAAGACCTTCAGCTGTCTTTGGACTCGCGTCCCTTTGCTTAGTCGTGCTGGCCCTTTGTGGCACATCACAGTCCTCATCATCTATTGATATCTCAGTCTGTGTCTGCTGCTCACCCATCGTCTTTGGCATAAATCTGACCAGTCTGTGCTTCCTCACCTTTCCACTGTCAGAATAGAAAACCAGGTAAGCTGGGCTTTTCTTGTCATGCCCTACAAAGAAGCCCTTCTCACTCCTTGGGTCTAGCTTTTTCTTATCCTGTTTGTAGGCATAACACACTGTTCCAAACTTCTGCATCCTAGACATATTGGGACGTCTCCCTGTCAGCATCATGTAAGGTGTCTGTTTTGTGCGATTGTTAAAACACCTATTTCTCACTACAGATGCAGTCTGTACTGCATAAGGCCATAACACCTTGGGTAGCTTGCTCTCTAATAACATGCATCGAGCCATGTCAAAGAGAGTCCTAAACTGGCGTTCTGCAGTGCCATTCTGATGTGGCGAATATGGAGATGATGTCTCATGTCTGATACCATTTCTTCTCAGTAGCCCTTGGTACTCTTTCCCTGTAAATTCAGTACCATTATCTGACCTGATACGTCTGATCCTACCATACGGGGCGTTGTCAGCTATGAACTGCTCTGTCGCCTGTACAGTATCACTCTTGTGCTTAAGAAAGTAGAAAAACACAGTACTAGTATAGTCATCTGTGAACGAAAGTGCAAATCTATGTCCATCTATGGACACTGGGTCAATTGGACTCGCTAGGTCTGTGTGCACCAACTCTAGAGCATTTTTGGCCCTTCTATCAGGCTTCCTGTTGAAGCTCTGTACAAACTTTCCCCGAGTGCACACTTCACAGTTCAGGTTAGACTTATCAAATTTTCCCTTAATTGACATACCATCAACAACATTCTGGAGTTTCAGAACATCCTCAAAATTACAATGTCCTAGAATTTCATGCCATGTCTTTAGATCAAAACAGCTCTTACTTTGATCACATTGGTCATCCACTGTGGGCAAATAATATAGTCTATTATGCTCATGGATGTGAAATGCAGTACCGTCTCTGTGCTGTAGAATGTCTTCTCCTGTTCTGAAGATCACAGTTGCCCCAGTGTCTGTGGCTGCTCTCACCGAGAAGATGTCCTGGGGGAATGAGGGGATGTACAGCGCCCCTCGCAGCGTTGTAGTCAGTCGCCTTCCTCGGCTGTCCACCAAGCACACCTCCGCATCTCCTCTGCGCTCTGCGACCCCTTTGCTCCTCGTGCCGTCCGCCAGCTCCACGCAGTGCGTCTCGGCCTGGAAACCGTCATCGAACACCTTGAACCTGGCCAGGTCGGTGATAATATGCGCAGTCGCACCGGTGTCCACCATCAGGCCCCTCGTAACACTGCGTCCTGGCTTGTCCTTAGCCAGAAACGCGTAAGTGTTGTCATGACCACTCACTTGCTCGGACACCCCTCGCGCGTCGTCCTGGTCCGGTCTCCTCCTGCAGGCGGCTCCTTGATGTGTGGAGCTCCTACAGTGGTTACACCACACCTTGCGTCGACAGGTCCTTTTGATATGTCCCTTTTGGCCACATTTGTAGCACACAATGTCTGTTCGCTGTGCGCTCTGGCTACGTGCGCTTTGGGCGTTCTGGGCACCCCGGTCAGACAGGGCTTGGGCTCGCATAACATTGTCCTCCGACGCCGTTACGCGCATTTTCTCAGTGTCCTCAAAACTCCTGAGCTTAGTTTTAAACACAGAAAAAGGCATGGTCTCGTCACTCTGTGTGACATGTATCGCAAAGGGTTTAAATGACTCGGGCAGTCCTTTCAATACCATAGCCACAAGTAGGCTATCACTCAAAGTCTCATCTGCATTCCTCAGTGCAGTTATTGCCCTTTCTGCACGAATGATATAGTCGGTCACTGTTTCACTGTTAGACTTTTGCAGTGTGGTCAACTCTGTATAGAGACTTATAACCCTTGGCTTCCCTGAACCCGCATAATAATTGCGCAATATCTCTAGGGCTTTTCGTCCGTCATCTGGTGCGTCTCGCATTATGAGCGACAAACTTTTGTCATCTAGAAACTGAATGAGCTCTGCGTAAATCTCTGCATTTTTCTCCTCATCTTCTCTCAACTCCTGAGCCGAAGCTGTTAAGGGAAGGTCTGTTTTGAGAGTGTCTTTCAGTTTCTGTAGCCGGAGATGGCCCATGAACTTTGTTTCCCACAGTTCGTACCTTTCCTCATCTCCGTCAAACGCTAGTCGAGACCAACGCGAACTTCTTTCCGATTGTCTCGCCATGGTAGCACTCTGGGCCCATAACCTGTTAAACGTTGGTTATTGCGTATTGGCTAAGACCATAACGATCGGACTACACACTGAACGGAGGAATCATACGCTGTCAGACAGGGTTCATGTTATCAAATAAGTAACTTTTATTGTGGGAATGGTCACATATATAGGATCAGCTGGCTCAATCATTCATGTCACACAGCTGGTGTCAATCAACCAATTATGCCCCACTCACACTGGGATAGGGATGACTGGAGAGCACACTCATGTCAACATAGACTCTATACATGCTGCTAGACTCTATACATGCTGCTAGACTCTATACATGCTGCTAGACTCTATACATGCTGCTAGGCCCTATAGATGCTGCTAGGCCCTATAGATGCTGCTAGACTCTATACATGCTGCTAGGCTCTATACATTCTGCTAGACTCTATACATGCTGCTAGACTCTATACATGCTGCTAGACTCTATACATGCTGCTAGACTCTATACATGCTGCTAGACTCTATACATGCTGCTAGGCCCTATACATGCTGCTAGGCTCTATACATGCTGCCCCTAGGCTCTATACATGCTGCTAGACTCTATACATGCTGCTAGGCCCTATACATGCTGCTAGACTCTATACATGCTGCTAGGCTCTATACATGCTGCTAGGCTCTATACATGCTGCCCCTAGGCCCTATACATGCTGCTAGACTCTATACATGCTGCTAGGCTCTATACATGCTGCTAGACTCTATACATGCTGCTAGACTCTATACATGCTGCTAGACTCTATACATGCTGCTAGACTCTATACATGCTGCTAGACTCTATACATGCTGCTAGACTCTATACATGCTGCTAGGCCCTATACATGCTGCTAGGCTCTATACATGCTGCCCCTAGGCCCTATACATGCTGCTAGGCCCTATACATGCTGCCCCTAGGCCCTATACATGCTGCTAGGCTCTATACATGCTGCTAGACTCTATACATTCTGCTAGGCTCTATACATGCTGCCCCTAGGCCCTATACATGCTGTACCTAACCCTGTACCTCTGTACCCTAACCCTGTACCCTAACCCTGTACCCTAACCCTGTACCTCTGTACCCTGTAGTCGTCAGACAGCGAGGAGACCCTGATGCCGGGCCGCAGGGCGAGCCTGTCAGACCTGGCCCGGGTGGAGGACATCGAGGGGCTGAGCGTTCGCCAGCTGAAGGAGATCCTCGCCCGCAACTTCGTCAACTTCAAGGGCTGCTGTGAGAAGTGGGAGCTGATGGAGAGGGTGACCCGCCTCTACAACGACCAGAAAGACCTCCAGAACCTCGGTAACCCTGACCCTAACCCTGACTCTGACTCTGACTCTGACCCTGACCCTAACCCTAACCCTGACCCTAACCCTGACTCTGACTCTGACCCTAACCCTAACCCTAACCCTAACCCTGACCCTGACCCTAACCCTGACTCTGACTCTGACTCTGACCCTGACCCTAACCCTAACCCTGACCCTGACCCTAACCCTAACCCTAACCCTAACCCTAACCCTAACCCTGACCCTGACCCTGACCCTGACCCTAACCCTGACTCTAACCCTGACCCTGACTCTGACCCTGACCCTGACCCTGGCCCTGACCCTAACCTTGAACCTGACCCTTACCCTGACCTTGACCCTAACCCTGACCCTGACTCTGACCCTGACTCTGACCCTAACCCTGACCCTAACCCTGACCCTAACCCTGACCCTGACCCTGACCTTGACCTTGGTTGTAGTTGATCAGCCCAGACAGTTTTGTTGCTTCCTTTGATACTGAGTAGTAATATAACTGAGTAGTAATATAACTGAGTAGTAATATAACTGAGTAGTAATATAACTGTAATATTACTGAGTAGTAATATTTCTGCATGAAAATATGTCAGAAACACTATCAGACTGAATGGCCACTCAGTGTCCAAGGAAGCAGCATACTGTATCTGGACTCAGACCCCTTTTTCCACATGTTGTTATAGACTCAAATGGATTAAAATTGGACTTAAAAAATAATAATTAAAAGAATGTGCCATAAATCCACACACAACACCCCAGAATGACAAAGCAAAAACATATATATATATATATATACGTTGATATAACATTTGAGTCTGTTTTTGAGGTGTTACATTAAATGGTGTTTCTTTCCTACAGTTTCAAATACCAGGAATAAAGAAGGTAAGTGTCTTTTTTAAGCATATCCTGTCAGGGAACCCTAACCCTAGCCTCAGGAACTAGCCTCAGGAACTAGCCTCGTGAACTAGCCTCGTGAACTAGCCTCGTGAACTAGCCTCGTGAACTAGCCTCGTGAACTAGCCTCGTGAACTAGCCTCAGGAACTAGCTTCAGGAACTAGTCTCATGAACTAGCCTCAGGAACTAGCCTCAGGAACTAGTCTCATGAACTAGCCTCAGGAACTAGCCTCAGGAACTAGCCTCAGGAACTAGCCTCAGGAACTAGCCTCATGAACTAGCCTCATGAACTAGCCTCAGGAACTAGCCTCATGAACTAGCCTCAGGAACTAGCCTCAGGAACTAGCCTCAGGAACTAGCATCATAAGTACATGGTCCTAACCCTAAAGTACTGGTCTACTTGAGACTCCTAACTAAAGAGCTCCTGGCGTAACTTGAATCAAGAACTTCTGCCACTAGTACCTCATACCTATATATACACCTATATACCTATACATACCTATATATACCTATATACACCTATACATACCTATATACACCTATATACACCTATATACACCTATATACACTTATATATACCTATATATACCTATATACACCTATATACACCTATACATACCTATATATACACCTATATACACCTATATATACCTATACATACCTATATACACACCTATACATACATACACACCTATATACACCTATATATACCTATACATACCTATATACACCTATATATACCTATACATACCTATATACACCTATATATACCTATATACCTATATATACCTATATACACCTATATATACCTCATACAAGCCTTCATCCCTTCAGTCAGGACGTTTACTCTGCTAAGGGGAAAATCTGAAACAATGGATGATGATGATGATGATGATGATGATGATGATGGTGATGATGATGATGATGATGATGGTGATGATGATGATGGTGATGATGATGATGATGATGATGATGATGATGGTGATGGTGATGATGATGGTGATGATGATGATGATGAAGGTGACCCATATAGAGTTATTTATCCTCCCTGTCTCAGCCTCTGCGGCCCCTCAGACTCAGGAGGAGAACATCTGTCGTATCTGCATGGACGCGCCCATCGACTGTGTGCTGCTGGAGTGCGGTCACATGGTCACATGCAGCAAGTGTGGCAAGCGCATGTCTGAGTGTCCCATCTGCAGGCAGTACGTGGTGCGGGCTGTGCACGTCTTCAGGTCCTGATGCATTGTGGGACACGTGGGGACATGTTGGACATGTTGGACATGTGGGACACAGAAGACAACGGCACTGTCGCTCAGAGACGCTCACGGCTTATTTTACAGTCAAGCAAGCAAACGCACACACAAACACACACACACACACACACACACACACACACACACACACACACACTCTTACACTTTCTTAATACCATTCCAGAGCAATTACCTGTCTATCACATTTTTCAAAAATAACAATTAGCATCACGATGGCTTATGTTCAGTTTTGTAAAAGAGATTTTGGGAATGACCTTATGACCTTTAGACCATATCAATTAAATCAACTTGGTTCTACGAAAGAGTTGAGCAGATGACATCATGTTAGAGGTATCCCACATACCTAACATACCTAACAACACAGACACCCAGCATGAGGAGCAGGAGCTCATTGGAAGGGCTTCTGTCTTCCTCTAAACAACACAAGGCTGCATCTCTCTGGCGCTGGTCTCTACGCCTGTAGGTGTGTGTGGATGAGAGGCTCATAGCTGAAGAACATGGGGGGGGTAGAGAGGAACTGAACAATGTTCTCACTCTGAAGTGGGTTAGGGTTAGGGTTCATACATCTTCATAGAGCGTGAGGCTGTTCTGCTGTACATATCAATAATAAAACAGATTGAGTGACAGCCCGACCAAGGCAGGGAGCTGAACCACCAGACAAGGCAAGGTGCTATCTGTCCAGAGGAGACCCCTCAGCGCTATCTGTCCAGAGGAGACCCCTCAGTGCTATCTGTCCAGAGGAGGCCCCTCAGGGCCCAGCTGTTCTTCAGGTTACAGTTCTGCTGAGCGTAGAACCCAGGTCTCTCTTATTCACTCTTCAGCATTGTGCTTCCCTGGAGGGAGAATAACCCTTTAAATACAAGTGTCTGCTTGGAGCTCATCTGCAGTACCTGAGGGTCAGGGAGTGATGAGGGTTAGGGGTAGGAGGGTTGGGGTCAGGGAGTGATGAGGGTTAGGGGTAGGAGGGTTGGGGTCAGGGAGTGATGAGGGTTAGGGGTAGGAGGGTTGAGGGTCAGGGAGTGATGAGGGTTAGGGGTAGGAGGGTTGAGGGTCAGGGAGTGATGAGGGTTAAGGGTAGGAGGGTTGGGGTCAGGGAGTGATGAGGTTTGGTTTCTTTCGCTCTTTCATCCAAATCCGTGTCACCCTGCCCTTCTGTACCGTAACCCTTCTGTACCTCAACCCTTCTGTACCTCAACCCTTCTGTACCTCAACCCTTCTGTACCTCAACCCTTCTGTACCGTAACCCTTCTGTAACCCTGTGCATAAGCAACATAGGGTGAGTTTTCTAAGATGCAAACTATATACTGTAGAAACTTGTATGTCGTTTTTCTGTTCTTTGAAGGTCATGGGTTCTCGACTCCTACACCATTGTTTGCTGTAGTTTGAGGTTGCTGCCATGACCTTACTTCAAATTCAGTTTGGGGTAAAGAGAGCTGATCTCATTTGGCAAAATGTTTAATTTCGAGACTTTTATGACCTTTCTCCTTTCAGCAAGTACCTGGAACAGAATGCTCATTGGCAAACCAGCCACTTCTTTGGCAAATATCTTCCACAGAACCACAGAACTCACTCATTCCATAAGTTAATGGATTGTGGAAACAACAATTTCTGCGCTTGACTAAGTTTGTGAATGTTTTTTTAGTAGGACTGAGGTCAATTCCATTCTAGCTTCAGCTCATTCAAGAAATTAATTGATACAGTATTGATACAGTATTGATGCAGTATTGATACAGTATTGATGCAGTATTGATACAGTACTGATACAGTATTGATACAGTATTGATGCAGTATTGCTACAGTATTGATGCAGTATTGATACAGTACTGATACAATATTGATACAGTATTGATACAGTATTGATACAGTATTAGGGTCGGTTTTAAATCATGAGTGGAAATTCAATATTGTGATGGTATCAACCCCAACATGTTGTTTAAATCATGGACATGGTCTTTCTACATGTCCAGTAGGTAATGAATGTACTATAAAACTGCACTTATACTAATTACTATGTCTGTTTTAGGAATGCATTTCTCATCCCAAATACTTGGTCTGCCTCAACTGAATGTAACTGGGTTTAAGTTGTTTTCAATAACAAAACTGTTTCTTACGCTCCAACTGTGACTGCCAATATCACAAATAGATTTTTACAATAGCCCATTTTGATATGTTTGTTGTCTGACTAAGCTCATATAATGATGCTCATATAACCAAGGACAACAATGGATCTTTTCACTTCCCATTTCCTGTTTTCACCCACTACATGTTTTCACCCCCTACATGGGTCTTCAGTGTATACAAGATCAGCTGTCAGTTAAGCCTCATACATTCTCTGTGTAGAGTTATCCTCTCTGGAGAGTCAGGGTCAGGGTTAGGATTAGGGTCAGGGTCAGGGTCAGGTTATCCTTACATGTGAGAAGGTAAAGCCAGGACTGCGTACAGTACACTTAGCTAACACCAACTCAACATGGAGATATTCAGCAGATAACCATTAACCGAACACTCAACAAAGACAGCTCATGGGAAATTTCCACGAACAGAATACTTGATGAGTAGTATGGTACTACTACTGCTGCTTGAGTATCAGATTTACTTTCAAGGCAAGGTCTGTTGAATCGTCTCTTAAAGTATATCAAATGTGTGACAGACTTAGGGTTTGGGTCGTAGTTAGGGTTGTAACAGAGTTAGGGTTATGGGTTAGGGTTGTAGTTAGGGTTATGGGTTAGGGTTAGGGTTATGGGTTAGGGTTGTAACAGAGTTAAGGTTAGGGTTGTAGTTAGGGTTATGGGTTAGGGTTGTAACAGAGTTAAGGTTAGGGTTGTAACAGAGTTAGGGTTATTGCTGTCAGAGGGTTAGGGTGATTTTAAGATGCAGGTGTTTTTGAATTTGGAAGACAATGTACCGTTGAGCTTTTTCTGACATGTCTGTCTTTATATTGGAAGTCTGACGACATTTACTGTATCTTTGATGCTCCACTATGTCAGTGAGTCCAAATTCTGAATCAAATGTATTGCCTTGGAGTGCTGTGTAACACCCCACCAGTTTTAGATTAGAGATTGCTTCACTAGCCTTCCCCAAGGAGAAACATGGCTCCTTATTACTATGAAGTTCAACTTTAATGGAGAGATCTGCATGCAGACTGAAACACCTGGAATGACGTGTGTATCTGTATGTGTGGATACTTCTGTTGTGTTTTGACTCATTTAACTTTTTTGTTGTTCAGCGTTTGTGAAATTGTATAAAATTATCCCATGCCACAGTATCATCTTAAATATGTTTGAGTGTGTTGCACATTTGTCAGTTTTCGAGCATGGACCATCATGGACCATCATGGACCATCATGGACCATCATGGACCATCATGGACTATTGCCTTTGTTGTAGTTTGAACATCAGCTGGATCAGTTCTGAAAGCTACAATGGAAGCTAATAGGATTTATAATTCAGAAAAACATATCTTTTTGAAAATGTAATATATGATATTGATGTTCTCTTGTGCATATATTTTGTTTGACATTTTTATATTGCTAAAGGTATAATAAAGTAAACACACTTGACACTTTCTTTCTTTATAATTGATTATTAACCAGGATATATTAAAAACACAAAGGGCAATGTTAGAGTAGTTTCATTGATATCATTAAATGATAGTAAATGTGTCATATTTCGGTTGAATGAATGAATGGTCTTTATTTGTCATTGCTATAGTACAGGTACCAAACAACGAAATTTAGGAGGGGCCTAATTGAACAACCCACATCTGAATCCGCTTGTTAAGTCTGACGTCAAAAGTGACGTTTAGCCATTTCCGTGTCCAAACCAGAAATTCCCTGCGCCAGAGTACCTCTGAACTACAGCGGTAGAATGACAGTTTAATCGTTTTTTAGACTCGGATCTATTCATACAACAAGGGACACAATACTTTCCCGTTTTCTCCATATTGTCAGGGTATTTGAGCCTCGGAAAAGCGCTATATAAATATAATTAATTATTATTATTATTTCTCATTTCGAAGACAGCGCCTCAGCCAACGTTGGCCCCGGAAATACGTCACGACTTAACAAGCGGATACTGTTAGAATCTGCTTCCGGATTTAATTGAATACAGCTGAGCGGAGAGGAGCACGTGGTCTGAGCAGATTGATTGTCCGCAATTGATTAATCATCCATCAAGGAACATGTCGGGAAACGGCCTGTCGTCCAGACTCCGTCAGTGCTTACACCCCAGAGAGACCAGGGAAGGTCAGCAGGTAACTAGCCTGTTAGCGCATTACATACGTGTACTAGCCTGTTAGCGCATTACAAACATGTACTAGCCTGTTAGCCTGTTAGCCTGTTAGCCTGTTAGCGCATTACATCCATGTACTAGCCTGTTAGCGCATTACATCCGTTTCTTTTAAACCAAGTGATCTCAGCAAACTCACCATCTTATTGATTGATTGATTGAAAACTTTATTAGAAGATTTGCAGAAGTAGGTACATGAATGTACATATTACATACAAGGTCAACTAACAGGATAAAAACCCAAGAAAGCCACTGGCTTATTTCAATTGGGGTCCTTGATTCTCAATTCATCGTCACATGTAAGACATGACTGTATTGCTGGAATAAATAATTGGATGGCACAAAACTTCCTACAGTTAAATGCAGATAAAACTGAGATACTAGTTATAGGCCCTCAGAGTACCTCGAATGAAATTCGGCGGTCCCTCGGTTCATTGGCATCCAATGTAAGTAACACCGCCAAAAATCTGGGAGTCTTTTTTGATAGCCACTTGAATTTTGAATACCATGTAAAAAAGGTCACACAGTCATGTTTCTACCATCTTCGAAATATCGCAAAAATCAAACCAATCCTTACTTCTCAAGACCTCGAAAAAATCATGCACGCATTTATCTCCTCACGTCTACACTACTGTAACGGACTGTAAGGCATTACACGGGCTGGCCCCTCTCTATATCTCGGAATTATTACAGGCAAAGCCCAATGTGAGATCTCACAGTACTCAACATGTTCTGTCCTGCTGGGTAACATGCTAACATGTCCTGTCCTGCTGGGTAACATGCTAACATGTCCTGTCCTGCTGGGTAACATGCTAACATGTCCTGTCCTGCTGGGTAACATGCTAACATGTCCTGCTGGGTAACATGCTAACATGTCCTGTCCTGCTGGGTAACATGCTAACATGTCCTGTCCTGCTGGGTAACATGCTAACATGTTCTGTCCTGCTGGGTAACATGCTAACATGTCCTGTCCTGCTGGGTAACATGCTAACATGTCCTGTCCTGCTGGGTAACATGCTAACATGTCCTGCTGGGTAACATGCTAACATGTTCTGTCCTGCTGGGTAACATGCTAACATGTCCTGCTGGGTAACATGCTAACATGTCCTGCTGGGTAACATGCTAACATGTCCTGTCCTGCTGGGTAACATGCTAACATGTCCTGCTTGGTAACATGCTAACATGTCCTGTCCTGCTGGGTAACATGCTGTCCTGTCCTGCTGGGTAACATGCTAACATGTCCTGCTGGGTAACATGCTAACATGTCCTGTTCTGCTGGGTAACATGCTAACATGTCCTGTCCTGCTGGGTAACATGCTAACATGTCCTGTCCTGCTGGGTAACATGCTAACATGCCCTGTCCTGCTGGGTAACATGCTAACATGTCCTGTCCTGCTGGGTAACATGCTAACATGTCCTGTCCTGCTGGGTAACATGCTAACATGTCCTGTCCTGCTGGGTAACATGCTAACATGTCCTGTCCTGCTGGGTAACATGCTAACATGTCCTGTCCTGCTGGGTAACATGCTAACATGTCCTGTCCTGCTGGGTAACATGCTAACATGTCCTGTCCTGCTGGGTAACATGCTAACATGTCCTGTCCTGCTGGGTAACATGCTAACATGTCCTGTCCTGCTGGGTAACATGCTAACATGTCCTGTCCTGCTGGGTAACATGCTAACATGTCCTGTCCTGCTGGGTAACATTCTAACATGTTCTGTCCTGCTGGGTAACATGCTAACATGTCCTGTCCTGCTGGGTAACATGCTAACATGTCCTGTCCTGCTGGGTAACATGCTAACATGTCCTGTCCTGCTGGGTAACATGCTAACATGTCCTGTCCTGCTGGGTAACATGCTAACATGTCCTGTCCTGCTGGGTAACATGCTAACATGTCCTGTCCTGCTGGGTAACATGCTAACATGTCCTGTCCTGCTGGGTAACATGCTAACATGTCCTGTCCTGCTGGGTAACATGCTAACATGTCCTGTCCTGCTGGGTAACATGCTAACATGTCCTGTCCTGCTGGGTAACATGCTAACATGTCCTGCTGGGTAACATGCTAACATGTCCTGTCCTGCTGGGTAACATGCTAACATGTCCTGTCCTGCTGGGTAACATGCTAACATGTCATGTCCTGCTGGGTAACATGCTAACATGTTCTGTCCTGCTGGGTAACATGCTAACATGTCCTGTCCTGCTGGGTAACAAGCTAACCTGTCCTGCTGGGTAACATGCTAACCTGTTCTATCCTGCTGGGTAACATGTTGCATGCTGGGTAACAGAGCCCGTTCCAGCGCCTGGCCCAGCAGATGCAGGACGTCCTGGGAGACGGAGGTGTGCTGAAGGAGGTGGTCCAGCCTGGAGACGGCCCGCCTGTCCCCGGAGACGCCTCAGTGTCATGTAACCCTAACCCTTAATGTAGCATAACATGCTAACCCTAACCCTTAATGTAGGATAACCCTAACCCTTAATGTAGCATAACTGGTTAATGTAGGATAACTGGTTAATGTAGGATAACTGGTTAATGTAGCATAACTGGTTAATGTAGGATAACTGGTTAATGTAGCATAACTGGTTAATGTAGGATAACTGGTTAATGTAGCATAACTGGTTAATGTAGAATAACTGTTTAATGTAGCATAACTGGTTAATGTAGCATAACTGGTTAATGTAGGATAACTGTTTAATGTAGCATAACTGGTTAATGTAGCATAACTGGTTAATGTAGCATAACTGGTTAATGTAGGATAACTGGTTAATGTAGCATAACTGGTTAATGTAGCATAACTGGTTAATGTAGCATAACTGGTTAATGTAGGATAACTGGTTAATGTAGCATAACTGGTTAATGTAGGATAACTGGTTAATGTAGCATAACTGGTTAATGTAGGATAACTGTTTAATGTAGCATAACTGGTTAATGTAGAATAACTGGTTAATGTAGAATAACTGTTTAATGTAGCATAACTGGTTAATGTAGGATAACTGGTTAATGTAGCATAACTGGTTAATGTAGGATAACTGGTTAATGTAGCATAACTGGTTAATGTAGGATAACTGGTTAATGTAGAATAACTGGTTAATGTAGCATAACTGGTTAATGTAGGATAACTGGTTAATGTAGCATAACTGGTTAATGTAGGATAACTGGTTAATGTAGCATAACTGGTTAATGTAGGATAACTGTTTAATGTAGCATAACTGGTTAATGTAGCATAACTGGTTAATGTAGAATAACTGTTTAATGTAGGATAACTGGTTAATGTAGGATAACTGGTTAATGTAGGATAACTGGTTAATGTAGCATAACTGGTTAATGTAGGATAACTGGTTAATGTAGGATAACTGGTTAATGTAGGATAACTGGTTAATGTAGCATAACTGGTTAATGTAGCATAACTGGTTAATGTAGCATAACTGGTTAATGTAGCATAACTGGTTAATGTAGGATAACTGGTTAATGTAAGATAACTGGTTAATGTAGGATAACTGGTTAATGTAGGATAACTGGTTAATGTAGAATAACTGTTTAATGTAGCATAACTGGTTAATGTAGGATAACTGGTTAATGTAGCATAACTGGTTAATGTAGGATAACTGGTTAATGTAGCATAACTGGTTAATGTAGCATAACTGGTTAATGTAAGATAACTGGTTAATGTAGCATAACTGGTTAATGTAGCATAACTGGTTAATGTAGGATAACTGGTTAATGTAGGATAACTGGTTAATGTAGAATAACTGGTTAATGTAGGATAACTGGTTAATGTAGCATAACTGGTTAATGTAGGATAACTGGTTAATGTAGCATAACTGGTTAATGTAGGATAACTGGTTAATGTAGGATAACTGGTTAATGTAGGATAACTGGTTAATGTAGCATAACTGGTTAATGTAGCATAACTGGTTAATGTAGCATAACTGGTTAATGTAGGATAACTGGTTAATGTAGCATAACTGGTTAATGTAGCATAACTGGTTAATGTAGCATAACTGGTTAATGTAGCATAACTGGTTAATGTAGCATAACTGGTTAATGTAGGATAACTGGTTAATGTAGCATAACTGGTTAATGTAGGATAACTGGTTAATGTAGGATAACTGGTTAATGTAGGAGAACTGTTTAATGTAGGAGAACTGTTTAATGTAGGAGAACTGGTTCATAACAGCCTATAGAGAGCGTTGTGGACATGATACGGGTTAGGGTTAGCGTGATGTGACTATAGGGCTGTGATCTAATCTAAGCTAAAGTTTAGTAGCAACATGTTAGGGTTAGGGTTCCTTTGACTCCCAGTGAAGGTTAGGGTTAGTGAAGGTTAGGGTGTTGATGTTCCGTAGTAACACATTCTCATATCTGTCCGTAGTCCATTTCTCTGGGTTTCTGGAATACTGTGACAGCCCCTTTGACACCACAAACCACCTGAAGTATCCTCGCTGGCGCAAGATTGGAAGAGGTAAGATACTGCTATGTACTGCTATGTACTGCTATGTCAGATGTACTGCTATGTAACCCCCAAAGAGCCATTGCTTTTTGGTCAGGCTGCATTTGCAAATAAGAATTTGTTCTTACATGTTTGCCTGGTTAAATAAAGGTTAAATAAAGGTTAAGTAAAGGTTAAATAAAATAAAATAAAAAATAAAAATGTACTGCTATTTCAGATGTACTGCTAGGAGTTATAGGGGTGTCATAGGGGTGTCATAGGGGAGTCATAGGGGAGTCATAGGGGAGTCATAGAGGAGTCATAGGGGAGTCATAGGGGAGTCATAGGGGAGTCATAGGGGTGTCATAGGGGTGTCATAGGGGTGTCATAGGGGTGTCATAGGGGTGTCATCGGGGAGTTCTAGGGGAGTGGACTCACCTTTCTGTCTCTGGTAGCTGCCTCTTCCAATATTGCACGCCTGCAGAAACTCCACAGCTAATGTCCAACCCTGCCAAGTCCAGTCCAGGGGTTATATTATTATTTATATTATTATTATGTTTTTGTTGGGAACTTCAAACTGAACTTCACCTGGGTGTCCAGAGGTGGCAGCACCTCATACCGCCTGGAGCTGCTCATCCTAACCCTGACCTTTGACCTCATCCTCCACAGACGTGACCCTGCCAGGCCTGGAGCTGCTCATCCTAACCCTGACCTTTGACCTCATCCTCCACAGACGTGACTCTGCCAGGCCTGGAGCTGCTCATCCTAACCCTGACCTTTGACCTCCTCCACAGACGTGACCCTGCCAGGCCTGGAGCTGCTCATCCTAACCCTGACCTTTGACCTCCTCCACAGACGTGACCCTGCCAGGCCTGGAGCTGCTCATCCTAACCCTGACCTTTGACCTCCTCCTCCACAGACGTGACCCTGCCAGGCCTGGAGCTGCTCATCCTAACCCTGACCTTTGACCTCATCCTCCACAGACACGACCCTGCTAGGCCTGGATCTGGGCCTGCTGACCATGAAGAAAGGAGAACACTCTCGCTTCCTCCTCCGGCCCCAGTACGCCTTCGGGGAGATGGGCTGCCCCCCGCTCATCCCTCCTGCTGCCTCCGTCCTGTACGAGGTGCAGCTGCTGGACTTCCTGGGCTCTGCTGAGTCTTCTCTGCTGGACTACTCTGACCGGTTCTTTGCTATGAGCCCGGTAAGGACAGAGGTGTATACTCAGGGTTAGGGTCAGAGGTTTAGGGTCAGGGTCAGGGTTAGGGACAGAGGTGTATACTCAGGGTCAGGGACAGAGGTGTATACTCAGGGTTAGGGTCAGAGGTTTAGGGTCAGGGTCAGGGTTAGGGACAGAGGTGTATACTCAGGGTTAGGGTCAGAGGTTTAGGGTCAGGGTCAGGGTTAGGGACAGAGGTGTATACTCAGGGTCAGGGTTAGGGTTAGGGTCAGGGTCAGGGTTAGGGACAGAGGTTTATACTCAGGGTCAGAGTCAGAGGTTTAGGGTCAGGGTTAGGGTTAGGGACAGAGGTGTATACTCAGGGTTAGGGTCAGAGGTTTAGGGTCAGGGTCAGGGTTAGGGACAGAGGTGTATACTCAGGGTTAGGGTCAGAGGTTTAGGGTCAGGGTCAGGGTTAGGGACAGAGGTGTATACTCAGGGTTAGGGTCAGAGGTTTAGGGTCAGGGTTAGGGACAGAGGTGTATACTCAGGGTTGGGGACAGAGGTTTAGGGTCAGGGACAGAGGTTTAGGGTTAGGGTCAGGGTCAGGGACAGAGGTTTAGGGTCAGGGACAGAGGTTTAGGGTCAGGGACAGAGGTTTAGGGTTAGGGTCAGGGTTAGGGACAGAGGTTTAGTAACTGGTAAGGACAGAGGTTTATAACTGGTAAGGTCAGAGGTTTATAACCTGTCTCTCTCTCCTCAGGAGCAGCAGAACAGCGTGTCTCTCTCGTCCCTCCTCAGCGTCGTGGATATGGAGCGCAGCTTTGGTAACCAGTGCTTCAACCAGAGCCGCTTTCACGACGCTAAAAACCGCTACAAGCAGGTAGGAAACACCCTAATAACACCCCTATAACACCCTAATAACACCCCTATAACACCCTAATAACACCCTAATAACACCCTAATAACACCCCTATAACACCCCTATAACCCTGTTACACCCTAATAACACCCCTATAACCCTGTTACACCCTAATAACACCCCTATAACCGTGTTACACCCTAATAACACCCCTCTAACCCTGTTACACCCTAATAACACCCATATAACACTGTTACACCCTAATAACACCCCTATAACCCTGTTACACCCTAATAACACCCTAATAACACCCCTATAACCCTGTTACACCCTAATAACACCCATATAACCCTGTTACACCCTAATAACCCTGTTACACCCTAATAACACCCATATAACCCTTTAAAATAAAGACCATTCATTCATACACCATGTTATATCCTGTTATACCCTAATAACATCCTCCCCTCCCCTCCTCCTCCTCCCCCCCCCCCCTCCCAGGCGGTGACCCTCCTGGGTAACTGGCAGGCAGCAGATGAGGAGGAGGAGAGGAGGGTGAGAGAGATGCAGCTGCCCGTCCTGCTGAACCTGTCCCTGGTCCACCTGCGCCTGGCCCGACCCGGCAGGGCGCTGGACTACAGCCTCCGGGCCCTGGAGCTCTGCAGCACCAGCACCAAGGCCCTGTACAGATGTGGACAGGTCAGAACAAACACCAAGGTCAGGTCAGACCAGCTGACAGGCTGAACTCTGGCCCGCCCCCTCTGTACCTGTCTGGAAGAGTGCACCTGTTCTCTGTCCGGCAGGGCGTTAACACCCTGGGTGTGTCAGCCTTGGTAGAGGGCGTTAACACCCTGGGTGTGTCAGGCTTGGTAGAGGGCGTTAACACCCTGGGTGTGTCAGGCTTGGTACAGGGAGTTAACAGCCTGGGTTAGGGTTAGCACACTACTGGAGAAGGAAACTTTACTTCTGTAAGGAAACTTTATTGGAATCGAGCAATAAGCAAAACCTTGTTGTCTTTCACCTTGTGGTTATGGTTAGGGTTAGGGTTAGGGTTGTGGTTGTGGTTAGGGTTAGGGTTGTGTGTTTATCTAACCTCCACTTACAGCAGACGGTTTGTCCTCAGGCGTACCTGGACATGAACGACTATGAGAAGGCGCGGGACTACCTCACCATGGCTCAGGCTAACAAGCCCTTCGACATCGACATCAACAAGTCTCTGAGGAAGCTCGCCATGCAAGTCTCTGTTTCTTTGCATTCATTGTTCAGGCTAGGCTAGTTCTCAGAGCTAGCTCTCTAACGATGTGTCATGCTGTCTGCAGACGCTTCCTGGACCAGGAGAAGGAGATGTTAACCAAGATGTTTGCAGACAGTCCTACAGTTTCAAATACCAGGAATAAAGAAGGTAAGTGTCTTTTTTAAGCATATCCTGTCAGGGAACCCTAACCCTAGCCTCAGGAACTAGCCTCAGGAACTAGCCTCATGAACTAGCCTCATGAACTAGCCTCGTGAACTAGCTTCAGGAACTAGTCTCATGAACTAGCCTCATGAACTAGCCTCAGGAACTAGCCTCAGGAACTAGCCTCAGGAACTAGCCTCATGAACTAGCCTCATGAACTAACCTCAGGAACTAGCCTCAGGAACTAGCATCATAAGTACATGGTCCTAACCCTAAAGTAATGGTCTACTTGAGACTCCTAACTAAAGAGCTCCTGGCGTAACTTGAATCAAGAACTTCTGCCACTAGTACCTCATACCTATACATACCTATACATACCTATATATACCTATATACACCTATACATACCTATATACACCTATATACACCTATATATACCTATATATACCTATATACACCTATATACACATATACACCTATATACACCTAGATATACCTATACATACCTATATACACACCTATATACATACCTATATACACACCTATATACACCTATATACACCTATATATACCTATACATACCTATATACACCTATATATACCTATATACACCTCTATATACATATATATACCTATATACACCTATATATACCTCATACAAGCCTTCATCCCTTCAGTCAGGACGTTTACTCTGCTAAGGGAAAAATCTGAAACAATGGATGATGATGATGATGATGGTGATGATGGTGATGATGATGAAGGTGATGATGATGGTGATAATGATGGTGATGGTGATGGTGATGATGATGATGATGACGAAGGTGACCCATATAGAGTTATTGTATCCTCCCTGTCTCAGCCTCTGCGGCCCCTCAGACTCAGGAGGAGAACATCTGTCGTATCTGCATGGACGCGCCCATCGACTGCGTGCTGCTGGAGTGCGGTCACATGGTCACATGCAGCAAGTGTGGCAAGCGCATGTCTGAGTGTCCCATCTGCAGGCAGTACGTGGTGCGGGCTGTGCACGTCTTCAGGTCCTGATGCATTGTGGGACACGTGGGGACATGTGGGACACAGAAGACAACGGCACTGTCGCTCAGAGACGCTCACGGCTTATTTTACAGTCAAGCAAGCAAACGCACACACAAACACACACACACACACACACACACACACACTCTTACACTTTCTTAATACCATTCCAGAGCAATTACCTGTCTATCTACACATTTTTAAAAAATACTCTGTTGAATCGTCTGTTGAATCGTCTCTTAAAGTATATCAAATGTGTGACAGACTTAGGGTTTGGGTCGTAGTTAGGGTTGTAACAGAGTTAGGGTTATGGGTTAGGGTTGTAGTTAGGGTTATGGGTTAGGGTTATGGGTTAGGGTTGTAACAGAGTTAAGGTTAGGGTTGTAGTTAGGGTTATGGGTTAGGGTTGTAACAGAGTTAAGGTTAGGGTTGTAGTTAGGGTTATGGGTTAGGGTTGTAACAGAGTTAAGGTTAGGGTTGTAACAGAGTTAGGGTTATTGCTGTCAGAGGGTTAGGGTGATTTTAAGATGCAGGTGTTTTTGAATTTGGAAGACAATGTACCGTTGAGCTTTTTCTGACATGTCTGTCTTTATATTGGAAGTCTGACGACATTTACTGTATCTTTGATGCTCCACTATGTCAGTGAGTCCAAATTCTGAATCAAATGTATTGCCTTGGAGTGCTGTGTAACACCCCACCAGTTTTAGATTAGAGATTGCTTCACTAGCCTTCCCCAAGGAGAAACATGGCTCCTTATTACTATGAAGTTCAACTTTAATGGAGAGATCTGCATGCAGACTGAAACACCTGGAATGACGTGTGTATCTGTATGTGTGGATACTTCTGTTGTGTTTTGACTCATTTAACTTTTTTGTTGTTCAGCGTTTGTGAAATTGTATAAAATTATCCCATGCCACAGTATCATCTTAAATATGTTTGAGTGTGTTGCACATTTGTCAGTTTTCGAGCATGGAACATCATGGACCATCATGGACCATCATGGACCATCATGGACCATCATGGACCATCATGGACCATCATGGACCATCATGGACCATCATGGACCATCATGGACCATCATGGACTATTGCCTTTGTTGTAGTTTGAACATCAGCTGGATCAGTTCTGAAAGCTACAATGGAAGCTAATAGGATTTATAATTCAGAAAAACATATCTTTTTGAAAATGTAATATATGATATTGATGTTCTCTTGTGCATATATTTTGTTTGACATTTTTATATTGCTAAAGGTATAATAAAGTAAACACACTTGACACTTTCTTTCTTTATAATTGATTATTAACCAGGATATATTAAAAACACAAAGGGCAATGTTAGAGTAGTTTCATTGATATCATTAAATGATAGTAAATGTGTCATATTTCGGTTGAATGAATGAATGGTCTTTATTTGTCATTGCTATAGTACAGGTACCAAACAACGAAATTTAGGAGGGGCCTAATTGAACAACCCACATCTGAATACTGTTAGAATCTGCTTCCGGATTTAATTGAATACAGCTGAGCGGAGAGGAGCACGTGGTCTGAGCAGATTGATTGTCCGCAATTGATTAATCATCCATCAAGGAACATGTCGGGAAACGGCCTGTCGTCGAGACTCCGTCAGTTCTTACACCCCAGAGAGACCAGGGAAGGTCAGCAGGTAACTAGCCTGTTAGCGCATTACATACGTGTACTAGCCTGTTAGCGCATTACAAACATGTACTAGCCTGTTAGCGCATTACATCCATGTACTAGCCTGTTAGCGCATTACAAACATGTACTAGCCTGTTAGCGCATTACAAACATGTACTAGCCTGTTAGCCTGTTAGCGCATTACATCCGTTTCTTTTAAACCAAGTGATCTCAGCAAACTCACCATCTTACATGACTGTATTGCTGGAATAAATAATTGGATGGCACAAAACTTCCTACAGTTAAATGCAGATAAAACTGAGATACTAGTTATAGGCCCTGAGAGTATCTCGAATGAAATTCGGCGGTCCCTCGGTTCATTGGCATCCAATGTAAGTAACACCGCCAACAATCTGGGAGTCTTTTTTGATAGCCACTTGAATTTTGAATACCATGTAAAAAAGGTCACAGTCATGTTTCTACCATCTTCGAAATATCGCAAAAATCAAACCAATCCTTACTTCTCAAGACCTCGAAAAAACCATGCACGCATTTATCTCCTCACGTCTACACTACTGTAACGGACTCTACTCTATCCTCAGCCGCTCTTCTATTAACCGACTACAATTAGTACAAAACACAGCTGCCAGAATTCTCACTAACACACATCGCAGAGCTCATATAACCCCGGTTTTGGCCGCTCTTCACTGGCTAAATCCAGAATTGATTTTAAAATCCTTTTAATAACTTATAAGGCATTACACGGGCTGGCCCCTCTCTATATCTCGGAATTATTACAGGCAAAGCCCAATGTGAGATCTCTCAGGTCCTCGGACAAGGGCCTTCTGGTCATACCCTCGACCAACCTCAGAACCAAGGGTGACCGAGCTTTTGTAGTAGTGGCTCCCACACTGTGGAACGCCCTCCCAGTATCGATAAAGAATGCTCAATCTGTTAATTGTTTTAAGAACTTGTTAAAAACACACCTGTTTTGTTTGCACTTTATTTTATGACATTTTCACCTGACCCACTTCTATAGGTCATTGTTTTGTTTGATCTCTTGTTGTTTTATTGCTCTTATGCCCTTATGTGCCTTGTGTTAACTAAACATGTCCTGCTGGGTAACATGCTAACATGTCCTGTCCTGCTGGGTAACATGCTAACATGTCCTGTCCTGCTGGGTAACATGCTAACATGTCCTGCTGGGTAACATGCTAACATGTCCTGTCCTGCTGGGTAACATGCTAACATGTTCTGTCCTGCTGGGTAACATGCTAACATGTCCTGTCCTGCTGGGTAACATGCTAACATGTCCTGCTGGGTAACATGCTAACATGTCCTGTCCTGCTGGGTAACATGCTAACATGTCCTGTCCTGCTGGGTAACATGCTAACATGTCCTGCTGGGTAACATGCTAACATGTCCTGTCCTGCTGGGTAACATGCTAACATGTTCTGTCCTGCTGGGTAACATGCTAACATGTCCTGCTGGGTAACATGCTAACATGTCCTGCTGGGTAACATGCTAACATGTCCTGTCCTGCTGGGTAACATGCTAACATGTCCTGCTTGGTAACATGCTAACATGTCCTGTCCTGCTGGGTAACATGCTGTCCTGTCCTGCTGGGTAACATGCTAACATGTCCTGCTGGGTAACATGCTAACATGTCCTGCTGGGTAACATGCTAACATGTCCTGTTCTGCTGGGTAACATGCTAACATGTCCTGTCCTGCTGGGTAACATGCTAACATGTCCTGTCCTGCTGGGTAACATGCTAACATGTCCTGTCCTGCTGGGTAACATTCTAACATGTTCTGTCCTGCTGGGTAACATGCTAACATATCCTGTCCTGCTGGGTAACATGCTGTCCTGTCCTGCTGGGTAACATGCTAACATGTCCTGCTGGGTAACATGCTAACATGTCCTGCTGGGTAACATGCTAACATGTCCTGTCCTGCTGGGTAACATGCTAACATGTCCTGTCCTGCTGGGTAACATGCTAACTAACATGTCCTGTCCTGCTGGGTAACATGCTAACATGTCCTGTCCTGCTGGGTAACATGCTAACATGTCCTGTCCTGCTGGGTAACATGCTAACATGTCCTGTCCTGCTGGGTAACATGCTAACATGTCCTGTCCTGCTGGGTAACATGCTAACATGTCCTGTCCTGCTGGGTAACATGCTAACATGTCCTGTCCTGCTGGGTAACATGCTAACATGTCCTGCTGGGTAACATGCTAACATGTCCTGTCCTGCTGGGTAACATGCTAACATGTCCTGTCCTGCTGGGTAACATGCTAACATGTCCTGTCCTGCTGGGTAACATGCTAACATGTTCTGTCCTGCTGGGTAACATGCTAACATGTCCTGTCCTGCTGGGTAACATGCTAACCTGTCCTGCTGGGTAACATGCTAACCTGTTCTATCCTGCTGGGTAACATGTTGCATGCTGGGTAACAGAGCCCGTTCCAGCGCCTGGCCCAGCAGATGCAGGACGTCCTGGGAGACGGAGGTGTGCTGAAGGAGGTGGTCCAGCCTGGAGACGGCCCGCCTGTCCCCGGAGACGCCTCAGTGTCATGTAACCCTAACCCTTAATGTAGCATAACATGCTAACCCTAACCCTTAATGTAGGATAACCCTAACCCTTAATGTAGCATAACTGGTTAATGTAGGATAACTGGTTAATGTAGGATAACTGGTTAATGTAGCATAACTGGTTAATGTAGCATAACTGGTTAATGTAGGATAACTGGTTAATGTAGCATAACTGGTAAATGTAGGATAACTGTTTAATGTAGCATAACTGGTTAATGTAGAATAACTGGTTAATGTAGAATAACTGTTTAATGTAGCATAACTGGTTAATGTAGGATAACTGGTTAATGTAGCATAACTGGTTAATGTAGCATAACTGGTTAATGTAGCATAACTGGTTAATGTAGCATAACTGGTTAATGTAGCATAACTGGTTAATGTAGGATAACTGGTTAATGTAGCATAACTGGTTAATGTAGCATAACTGGTTAATGTAGCATAACTGGTTAATGTAGCATAACTGGTTAATGTAGGATAACTGGTTAATGTAGGATAACTGGTTAATGTAGGATAACTGGTTAATGTAGGATAACTGGTTAATGTAGGATAACTGGTTAATGTAGCATAACTGGTTAATGTAGAATAACTGGTTAATGTAGAATAACTGTTTAATGTAGCATAACTGGTTAATGTAGGATAACTGGTTAATGTAGCATAACTGGTTAATGTAGGATAACTGGTTAATGTAGCATAACTGGTTAATGTAGGATAACTGGTTAATGTAGAATAACTGGTTAATGTAGCATAACTGGTTAATGTAGGATAACTGGTTAATGTAGAATAACTGGTTAATGTAGCATAACTGGTTAATGTAGGATAACTGGTTAATGTAGCATAACTGGTTAATGTAGGATAACTGGTTAATGTAGCATAACTGGTTAATGTAGGATAACTGTTTAATGTAGCATAACTGGTTAATGTAGAATAACTGTTTAATGTAGGATAACTGGTTAATGTAGGATAACTGGTTAATGTAGGATAACTGGTTAATGTAGCATAACTGGTTAATGTAGGATAACTGGTTAATGTAGGATAACTGGTTAATGTAGGATAACTGGTTAATGTAGCATAACTGGTTAATGTAGCATAACTGGTTAATGTAGCATAACTGGTTAATGTAGGATAACTGGTTAATGTAAGATAACTGGTTAATGTAGGATAACTGGTTAATGTAGAATAACTGTTTAATGTAGCATAACTGGTTAATGTAGGATAACTGGTTAATGTAGCATAACTGGTTAATGTAGGATAACTGGTTAATGTAGGATAACTGGTTAATGTAGCATAACTGGTTAATGTAGCATATCTGGTTAATGTAAGATAACTGGTTAATGTAGCATAACTGGTTAATGTAGCATAACTGGTTAATGTAGGATAACTGGTTAATGTAGGATAACTGGTTAATGTAGAATAACTGGTTAATGTAGGATAACTGGTTAATGTAGGATAACTGGTTAATGTAGGAGAACTGTTTAATGTAGGAGAACTGTTTAATGTAGGAGAACTGGTTCATAACAGCCTATAGAGAGCGTTGTGGACATGATACGGGTTAGGGTTAGCGTGATGTGACTATAGGGCTGTGATCTAATCTAAGCTAAAGTTTAGTAGCAACATGTTAGGGTTAGGGTTCCTCTGACTCCCAGTGAAGGTTAGGGTTAGTGAAGGTTAGGGTGTTGATGTTCCGTAGTAACACATTCTCATATCTGTCCGTAGTCCATTTCTCTGGGTTTCTGGAATACTGTGACAGCCCCTTTGACACCACAAACCACCTGAAGTATCCTCGCTGGTTTAAGATTGGAAGAGGTAAGATACTGCTATGTACTGCTATGTACTGCTATGTCAGATGTACTGCTATGTAACCCCCAAAGAGCCATTGCTTTTTGGTCAGGCTGCATTTGCAAATAAGAATTTGTTCTTACATGTTTGCCTGGTTAAATAAAGGTTAAGTAAAGGTTAAATAAAATAAAATAAAAAATAAAAATGTACTGCTATTTCAGATGTACTGCTAGGAGTTATAGGGGTGTCATAGGGGAGTCATAGGGGTGTCATAGGGGAATCATAGGGGTGTCATCGGGGAGTTCTAGGGGTGTCATAGGGGAATCATAGGGGAATCATAGGGGAGTCATAGGGGAGTCATAGGGGAGTCATAGGGGAGTCATAGGGGAGTCATAGGGGTGTCATAGGGGTGTCATAGGGGTGTCATCGGGGAGTCATAGGGGAGTCATAGGGGAGTCATAGGGGAGTCATAGGGGTGTCATAGGGGAGTCATCGGGGAGTTATAGGGGTGTCATAGGGGAGTCATAGGGGTGTCATAGGGGAGTCATAGGGGTGTCATCGGGGAGTTCTAGGGGTGTCATAGGGGAGTCATAGGGGAGTCATAGGGGTGTCATCGGGGAGTTCTAGGGGTGTCATAGGGGAATCATAGGGGAGTCATAGGGGAGTCATAGGGGAGTCATAGGGGTGTCATAGGGGTGTCATCGGGGAGTCATAGGGGTGTCATCGGGGAGTTCTAGGGGAGTGGACTCACCTTTCTGTCTCTGGTAGCTGCCTCTTTCAATATTGCACGCCTGCAGAAACTCCACAGCTAATGTCCAACCCTGCCAAGTCCAGTCCAGGGGTTATATTATTATTTATATTATTATTATGTTTTTGTTGGGAACTTCAAACTGAACTTCACCTGGGTGTCCAGAGGTGGCAGCACCTCATACCGCCTGGAGCTGCTCATCCTAACCCTGACCTTTGACCTCATCCTCCACAGACGTGACTCTGCCAGGCCTGGAGCTGCTCATCCTAACCCTGACCTTTGACCTCATCCTCCACAGACGTGACTCTGCCAGGCCTGGAGCTGCTCATCCTAACCCTGACCTTTGACCTCCTCCACAGACGTGACCCTGCCAGGCCTGGAGCTGCTCATCCTAACCCTGACCTTTGACCTCCTCCTCCACAGACGTGACTCTGCCAGGCCTGGAGCTGCTCATCCTAACCCTGACCTTTGACCTCCTCCACAGACGTGACCCTGCCAGGCCTGGAGCTGCTCATCCTAACCCTGACCTTTGACCTCCTCCTCCACAGACGTGACCCTGCCAGGCCTGGAGCTGCTCATCCTAACCCTGACCTTTGACCTCATCCTCCACAGACACGACCCTGCCAGGCCTGGTGCTGGGCCTGCTGACCATGAAGAAAGGAGAACACTCTCTCTTCCTCCTCCGGCCCCAGTACGCCTTCGGGGAGATGGGCTGCCCCCCGCTCATCCCTCCTGCTGCCTCCGTCCTGTACGAGGTGCAGCTGCTGGACTTCCTGGACTCTGCTGAGGCTTCTCTGCTGGACTTCCTGGACTCTCACCCGTTCTTTGCTCTGAGCCCGGTAAGGACAGAGGTGTATACTCAGGGTTAGGGTTAGGGTCAGGGTTAGGGACAGAGGTGTATACTCAGGGTCAGGGTTAGGGACAGAGGTGTATACTCAGGGTTAGGGTCAGAGGTTTAGGGTCAGGGTCAGGGTTAGGGACAGAGGTGTATACTCAGGGTTAGGGTCAGGGTCAGGGTTAGGGACAGAGGTGTATACTCAGGGTTAGGGTCAGAGGTTTAGGGTCAGGGTCAGGGACAGAGGTTTATGGTTAGGGTCAGGGTTAGGGTTAGGGTCAGGGTTGGGGACAGAGGTTTAGGGTCAGGGACAGAGGTTTAGGGTTAGGGTCAGGGACAGAGGTTTAGGGTCAGGGACAGAGGTTTAGGGTCAGGGACAGAGGTTTAGGGTTAGGGTCAGGGTTAGGGACAGAGGTTTAGTAACTGGTAAGGACAGAGGTTTATAACTGGTAAGGACAGAGGTTTATAACTGGTAAGGACAGAGGTTTATAGATCAAGATGGCGTCGCGCTTAGTCGCGAGGCTCGGGGTGGCTTCCACGCTGGTGTTTTTTTGTGCTTTTAAGAATATTTGTATGTACATTTTTATTTTAATACTTATAGGGAACAGTTGTGTAAATGACCCAGGAACTCATCGTAGACTACAGGAGGAAAAAGTCCGAGATCCTGCCCCTGCTCATCGACGGAGAGAGCGTAGAGATGGTCTCAAACCTCCGTTTCCTGGGACACATCATACGGGATGACCTGGCCTGGAAGGACAACACTAAAGGCACCATCAAGAGGGCACAACAGCGGCTATACACCCTGAGATGCCTCAAGAAACAACACAGCAAGCAGGAGATGCTGGTGGCCTTCTACCACGGCGCAGTGGAGAGCATCCTCACCTTCGGCATCTCCAACTGGTACCACAGCTGCACGGCAGCGGAGAGAAACGATCTACAGAGAGTCGTGAGAACAGCACAGGGGATCACCGGCGCCACCCTCCCCTCTCTGGAGAAGCTGTACGAAACACGCTGTCTCAGGAGGGCCTCCAAGATCTCCAAGGACCCGACCCACCCTGGGCACGAACACTTTGTCAAGCTGCCCTCGAACAGGAGGTACAGGACCCCGGCCGCTAAGACAAACAGACTGAAGAACTGCTTCTACCACAGGGCCGTCAAGGCCCTGAACACAGAAAAGGCCTAAGTTCTGGGCCCAGGACAAGTCCGGACGGATTGTAATGGCAGCTAGTGCTGAGGCACAAACATGTACATTTTCAAGCCTGCAAACTGTGACACTTTAAAAAAATGTGAAAAAATACTTTCTTGTGCAATATGACAACCCTAGTTGACTATCTGTGCAGTATAGTACAGTGGATTGTGTACATAGCCTCTATTGATGTAAACCAGCTCTTTATCTTCTTGTGATTTTATGCATCTATGCTTTTTCCAAAATGTGTTTCTTTTTCCTTTCTTAAACACCAGGGGAGCCTCCCCTCCTAAATTTCGTTGTTTGGTACCTGTACTGTAACAATGACAAATAAAGTCTATCTATCTATCTATCTATCTTATAACTGGTAAGGACAGAGGTTTATAACCTGTCTCTCTCTCCTCAGGAGCAGCAGAACAGCGTGTCTCTCTCGTCCCTCCTCAGCGTCGTGGATATGGAGCGCAGCTTTGGTAACCAGTGCTTCAACCAGAGCCGCTTTCACGACGCTAAAAACCGCTACAAGCAGGTAGGAAACACCCTAATAACACCCCTATAACACCCTAATAACACCCTAATAACACCCTAATAACACCCCTATAACACCCCTATAACCCTGTTACACCCTAATAACACCCCTATAACCCTGTTACACCCTAATAACACCCATATAACCCTGTTACACCCTAATAACACCCCTATAACCCTGTTACACCCTAATAACACCCATATAACCCTGTTACACCCTAATAACACCCCTATAACCGTGTTACACCCTAATAACACCCCTATAACCGTGTTACACCCTAATAACACCCCTCTAACCCTGTTACACCCTAATAACACCCCTATAACCCTGTTACACCCTAATAACACCCTAATAACACCCCTATAACCCTGTTACACCCTAATAACACCCATATAACCCTGTTACACCCTAATAACACCCATATAACCCTGTTACACCCTAATAACCCTGTTACACCCTAATAACACCCATATAACCCTTTAAAATAAAGACCATACATTCATACACCATGTTATATCCTGTTATACCCTAATAACATCCTCCCCTCCCCTCCTCCTCCTCCCCTCCTCCTCCTCCCCCCCCCCCCCCTCCCCCCCCCCCCCCCTCCCAGGCGGTGACCCTCCTGGGTAACTGGCAGGCAGCAGATGAGGAGGAGGAGAGGAGGGTGAGAGAGATGCAGCTGCCCGTCCTGCTGAACCTGTCCCTGGTCCACCTGCGCCTGGCCCGACCCGGCAGGGCGCTGGACTACAGCCTCCGGGCCCTGGAGCTCTGCAGCACCAGCACCAAGGCCCTGTTCAGATGTGGACAGGTCAGAACAAACACCAAGGTCAGGTCAGACCAGCTGACAGGCTGAACTCTGGCCCGCCCCCTCTGTACCTGTCTGGAAGAGTGCACCTGTTCTCTGTCCGGCAGGGCGTTAACACCCTGGGTGTGTCAGCCTTGGTAGAGGGCGTTAACACCCTGGGTGTGTCGGGCTTGGTAGAGGGCGTTAACACCCTGGGTGTGTCAGGCTTGGTACAGGGAGTTAACAGCCTGGGTTAGGGTTAGCACACTACTGGAGAAGGAAACTTTACTTCTGTAAGGAAACTTTATTGGAATCGAGCAATAAGCAAAACCTTGTTGTCTTTCACCTTGTGGTTATGGTTAGGGTTAGGGTTAGGGTTGTGGTTGTGGTTAGGGTTAGGGTTGTGTGTTTATCTAACCTCCACTTACAGCAGACGGTTTGTCCTCAGGCGTACCTGGACATGAACGACTATGAGAAGGCGCGGGACTACCTCACCATGGCTCAGGCTAACAAGCCCTTCGACATCGACATCAACAAGTCTCTGAGGAAGCTCGCCATGCAAGTCTCTGTTTCTTTGCATTCATTGTTCAGGCTAGGCTAGTTCTCAGAGCTAGCTTTCTAACGATGTGTCATGCTGTCTGCAGACGCTTCCTGGACCAGGAGAAGGAGATGTTAACCAAGATGTTTGCAGACAGTCCTACAGTTTCAAATACCAGGAATAAAGAAGGTAAGTGTCTTTTTTAAGCATATCCTGTCAGGGAACCCTAACCCTAGCCTCAGGAACTAGCCTCAGGAACTAGCCTCGTGAACTAGCCTCGTGAACTAGCCTCGTGAACTAGCCTCGTGAACTAGCTTCAGGAACTAGTCTCATGAACTAGCCTCATGAACTAGCCTCAGGAACTAGCCTCAGGAACTAGCCTCAGGAACTAGCCTCAGGAACTAGCCTCATGAACTAGCCTCATGAACTAACCTCAGGAACTAGCCTCAGGAACTAGCCTCATGAACTAGCATCATGAACTAGCCTCAGGAACTAGCCTCATGAACTAGCCTCAGGAACTAGCATCATAAGTACATGGTCCTAACCCTAAAGTAATGGTCTACTTGAGACTCCTAACTAAAGAGCTCCTGGCGTAACTTGAATCAAGAACTTCTGCCACTAGTACCTCATACCTATATATACCTATATACCTATACATACCTATATATACCTATATACACCTATACATACCTATATACACCTATATACACCTATATACACCTATATACACCTATATATACCTATATATACCTATATACACCTATATACACCTATACATACCTATATACACCTATATATACCTATACATACCTATACATACCTATATATACCTATATACACCTATACATACCTATATACACCTATATACACCTATATACACCTATATATACCTATATACACCTATATACACCTATACATACCTATATACACCTATATACACCTAGATATACCTATACATACCTATATACACACCTATACATACCTATATACACACCTATATACACCTATATACACCTATATATACCTATACATACCTATATACACCTATATATACCTATATACACCTCTATATACATATATATACCTATATACACCTATATATACCTCATACAAGCCTTCATCCCTTCAGTCAGGACGTTTACTCTGCTAAGGGAAAAATCTGAAACAATGGATGATGATGATGATGGTGATGATGATGATGGTGATGATGGTGATGATGATGAAGGTGATGATGATGGTGATAATGATGGTGATGGTGATGATGATGATGATGACGAAGGTGACCCATATAGAGTTATTGTATCCTCCCTGTCTCAGCCTCTGCGGCCCCTCAGACTCAGGAGGAGAACATCTGTCGTATCTGCATGGACGCGCCCATCGACTGCGTGCTGCTGGAGTGCGGTCACATGGTCACATGCAGCAAGTGTGGCAAGCGCATGTCTGAGTGTCCCATCTGCAGGCAGTACGTGGTGCGGGCTGTGCACGTCTTCAGGTCCTGATGCATTGTGGGACACGTGGGGACATGTTGGACATGTGGGACACAGAAGACAACGGCACTGTCGCTCAGAGACGCTCACGGCTTATTTTACAGTCAAGCAAGCAAACGCACACACAAACACACACACACACACACACACTCTTACACTTTCTTAATACCATTCCAGAGCAATTACCTGTCTATCTACACATTTTTCAAAAATACTCTGTTGAATCGTCTGTTGAATCGTCTCTTAAAGTATATCAAATGTGTGACAGACTTAGGGTTTGGGTCGTAGTTAGGGTTGTAACAGAGTTAGGGTTATGGGTTAGGGTTGTAGTTAGGGTTATGGGTTAGGGTTATGGGTTAGGGTTGTAACAGAGTTAAGGTTAGGGTTGTAGTTAGGGTTATGGGTTAGGGTTGTAACAGAGTTAAGGTTAGGGTTGTAGTTAGGGTTATGGGTTAGGGTTGTAACAGAGTTAAGGTTAGGGTTGTAACAGAGTTAGGGTTATTGCTGTCAGAGGGTTAGGGTGATTTTAAGATGCAGGTGTTTTTGAATTTGGAAGACAATGTACCGTTGAGCTTTTTCTGACATGTCTGTCTTTATATTGGAAGTCTGACGACATTTACTGTATCTTTGATGCTCCACTATGTCAGTGAGTCCAAATTCTGAATCAAATGTATTGCCTTGGAGTGCTGTGTAACACCCCACCAGTTTTAGATTAGAGATTGCTTCACTAGCCTTCCCCAAGGAGAAACATGGCTCCTTATTACTATGAAGTTCAACTTTAATGGAGAGATCTGCATGCAGACTGAAACACCTGGAATGACGTGTGTATCTGTATGTGTGGATACTTCTGTTGTGTTTTGACTCATTTAACTTTTTTGTTGTTCAGCGTTTGTGAAATTGTATAAAATTATCCCATGCCACAGTATCATCTTAAATATGTTTGAGTGTGTTGCACATTTGTCAGTTTTCGAGCATGGAACATCATGGAACATCATGGACTATTGCCTTTGTTGTAGTTTGAACATCAGCTGGATCAGTTCTGAAAGCTACAATGGAAGCTAATAGGATTTATAATTCAGAAAAACATATATTTTTGAAAATGTAATATATGATATTGATGTTCTCTTGTGCATATATTTTGTTTGACATTTTTATATTGCTAAAGGTATAATAAAGTAAACACACTTGACACTTTCTTTCTTTATAATTGATTATTAACCAGGATATATTAAAACACAAAGGGCAATGTTAGAGTAGTTTCATTGATATCATTAAATGATAGTAAATGTGTCATATTTCGGTTGAATGAATGAATGGTCTTTATTTGACATTGCTATAGTACAGGTACCAAACAAGGGGGGCCTAATTGAACAACCCACATCTGAATACTGTTAGAATCTGCTTCCGGATTTAATTGAATACAGCTGAGCGGAGAGGAGCACGTGGTCTGAGCAGATTGATTGTCCGCAATTGATTAATCATCCATCAAGGAACATGTCGGGAAACGGCCTGTCGTCCAGACTCCGTCAGTTCTTACACCCCAGAGAGACCAGGGAAGGTCAGCAGGTAACTAGCCTGTTAGCGCATTACATACGTGTACTAGCCTGTTAGCGCATTACAAACATGTACTAGCCTGTTAGCGCATTACATCCATGTACTAGCCTGTTAGCCTGTTAGCGCATTACATCCATGTACTAGCCTGTTAGCCTGTTAGCGCATTACATCCGTTTCTTTTAAACCAAGTGATCTCAGCAAACTCACCATCTTACATGACTGTATTGCTGGAATAAATAATTGGATGGCACAAAACTTCCTACAGTTAAATGCAGATAAAACTGAGATACTAGTTATAGGCCCTGAGAGTACCTCGAATGAAATTCGGCGGTCCCTCGGTTCATTGGCATCCAATGTAAGTAACACCGCCAAAAATCTGGGAGTCTTTTTTGATAGCCACTTGAATTTTGAATACCATGTAAAAAAGGTCACACAGTCATGTTTCTACCATCTTCGAAATATCGCAAAAATCAAACCAATCCTTACTTCTCAAGACCTCGAAAAAATCATGCACGCATTTATCTCCTCACGTCTACACTACTGTAACGGACTCTACTCTATCCTCAGCCGCTCTTCTATTAACCGACTACAATTAGTACAAAACACAGCTGCCAGAATTCTCACTAACACACATCGCAGAGCTCATATAACCCCGGTTTTGGCCGCTCTTCACTGGCTAAATCCAGAATTGATTTTAAAATCCTTTTAATAACTTATAAGGCATTACACGGGCTGGCCCCTCTCTATATCTCGGAATTATTACAGGCAAAGCCCAATGTGAGATCTCTCAGGTCCTTCTGGTCATACCCTCGACCAACCTCAGAACCAAGGGTGACCGAGCTTTTGTAGTAGTGGCTCCCACACTGTGGAACGCCCTCCCAGTATCGATAAAGAATGCTCAATCTGTTAATTGTTTTAAGAACTTGTTAAAAACACACCTGTTTTGTTTGCACTTTATTTTATGACATTTTCACCTGACCCACTTCTATAGGTCATTGTTTTGTTTGATCTCTTGTTGTTTTATTGCTCTTATGCCCTTATGTGCCTTGTGTTAACTAAACATGCTAACATGTTACCCAGCAGGACAGGACATGTTAGCATGTTACCCAGCAGGACATGTTAGCATGTTACCCAGCAGGACAGGACATGTTAGCATGTTACCCAGCAGGACAGGACATGTTAGCATGTTACCCAGCAGGACAGGACATGTTAGCATGTTACCCAGCAGGACAGGACATGTTAGAATGCTAACATGTCCTGTCCTGCTGGGTAACATGCTAACATGTCCTGCTGGATAACATGCTAACATGTCCTGCTGGGTAACATGCTAACATGTCCTGTCCTGCTGGGTAACATGCTAACATGTCCTGTCCTGCTGGGTAACATGCTAACATGTTCTGTCCTGCTGGGTAACATGCTAACATGTTCTGTCCTGCTGGGTAACATGCTAACATGTCCTGTCCTGCTGGGTAACAAGCTAACCTGTCCTGCTGGGTAACATGCTAACCTGTTCTATCCTGCTGGGTAACATGTTGCATGCTGGGTAACAGAGCCCGTTCCAGCGCCTGGCCCAGCAGATGCAGGACGTCCTGGGAGACGGAGGTGTGCTGAAGGAGGTGGTCCAGCCTGGAGACGGCCCGCCTGTCCCCGGAGACGCCTCAGTGTCATGTAACCCTAACCCTTAATGTAGCATAACATGCTAACCCTAACCCTTAATGTAGGATAACCCTAACCCTTAATGTAGCATAACTGGTTAATGTAGGATAACTGGTTAATGTAGCATAACTGGTTAATGTAGCATAACTGGTTAATGTAGCTCAACTGGTTAATGTAGGATAACTGGTTAATGTAGCATAACTGTTTAATGTAGCATAACTGGTTAATGTAGCATAACTGGTTAATGTAGCTAACTGGTTAATGTAGAATAACTGTTTAATGTAGCATAACTGTTTAATGTAGGATAGCTGTTTAATGTAGGATAGCTGTTTAATGTAGGATAGCTGTTTAATGTAGGATAGCTGTTTAATGTAGGAGAACTGGTTCATAACAGCCTATAGAGTGCGTTGGGGACATGATACGGGTTAGGGTTAGCGTGATGTGACTATAGGGCTGTGATCTAATCTAAGCTAAAGTTTAGTAGCAACATGTTAGGGTTAGGGTTCCTCTGACTCCCAGTGAAGGTTAGGGTTAGTGAAGGTTAGGGTGTTGATGTTCCGTAGTAACACATTCTCATATCTGTCCGTAGTCCATTTCTCTGGGTTTCTGGAATACTCTGACAGCCCCTTTGACACCACAAACCACCTGAAGTATCCTCCCTTGCGCAAGATTGGAAGAGGTAAGATACTGCTATGTACTGCTATGTCAGATGTACTGCTATGTAACCCCCAAAGAGCCATTGCTTTTTGGTCAGGCTGCATTTGCAAATAAGCATTTGTTCTTACATGTTTGCCTGGTTAAATAAAGGTTAAATAAAAAAATTTAAAAAATGTACTGCTATTTCAGATGTACTGCTAGGAGTTATAGGGGTGTCATAGGGGAGTCATACTGGTGTCATAGGGGAGTCATAGGGCAGGGTTTGACGCTTACCTTTTCCCCAGGTAGCACTGCTACCATGTCAAAAAATTTAGTAGCACACCAAGAATTTCAGTAGCACAATGAAAATTCCACAATTTTCGTATGACGACAACAAATTATCATAATCATAACATATCAGAATTATCATAACCGGCTCTTGGCCGTAATAAAAATGGAGACTCACACAATGTAAAGGGGAAGTAAGAATATTCATTTATTAATAAATGATTCATGAATAAATAAATAATTAAGCCCAGGCTTTCATATAAAATTCATAAATTCTGAGCAATTAAATGCAAAGAATGTCTGTGGTCCAGCAGTCTTGATAATCTGGTCGCCTGGCCCGCTTAGAGCTATCAAGCCATCTTTCAACCGCTGGACTTGGATCACACTGCTCAAGCGGAGGCCCCTCCAAACTGATTCGCATTAGGTCTTCTGTGGTAGAAACGGCCAGCCTACTTCTGGTTGCACTTTTAATGCGGTTCTGGGCTGAAAACCCCCTCTCACATTGGGCAGCCGAGATTGGGAGCACCAACATAATTTGGACCAGTTCCAGTATGTTCTAAGGGGAGAACAATTTTCATTTTTAATTAATTTTTAACCCTCACCTCTCACTATTCAAAAACAACATACATACAATAAACATGAATGTGTTTAAGTGTTGGGCTATCTGGATCTACTTTGCCTTACTTGGTAGTCTTTCTTATAGGGGTCCTTTGTGAGGAGAACCTCCCACAGCTCAGCATAGCTTTTGTCGCTGAAGTTCTCGCTTACGAGTACTTTCAGCCCTTCCCATTCCTGTTGCAGGGCAGGAATATCACACCCCGCTCTGAAGGATAGAAGAGAGCAATTGGGTTAGCACATATGCAACTAGTGTCTCACGTCTGTCAATGCAATGTCTTAAAATGCATTCTTACCCTGTCAGAGGCTCATGGAAATGCCTTGCCAGATCTGCAACGCTCTCATTTCCATAAGTGAGTAGGCTGGCTTGGTCTTTTGGCCAGGCATCAGGGTTGAAGACTTTGAAAGAGTCCAGCGTAGACTTGACGCCCTCATCTGACACCAAACTACCAAACCTAAAAAAGAAGATTTATTGCGATGTCAACACAATCGATTTGTGATTTACCTTGGTCTGATGCTTTTAAAAACAAAAGAGAGCACAGAGCTCCTTTAGTGTTTGTTGCCCATACCTCGCTTTGATAGCATCCATGCTGATGTCAATGGCAGCATCCACATGTCGCTTCAGCTGTGGATGTGTGAGGCCGTTCATGTTCCCCTTCAGGGTCATTCCCTTCAAAAGACACACACACACACACACACAAAATCTTGGTTGTGACCATAGCAGTATTTCATCCTCAAACTCTCTCAACCCTGCATAATCCTCAAGATGATCAATGTTAAACCCTGACATCACAAACACTGACTTATCCTAAACTAACCTGGAATCTCATCTCATTTCCCTGCTGCTGTGCGAATGTGGCCAGGATTCTCTCAAACAAGCCACCTTCCTTTGGCTGTGTCTTGAGTGCCTGAAGCTTGGTTAACGTTTTTCTTATTTCTGAAGTGGCTGTGGGGAGGATTAAACTGTTCCTCTCCAGTGTGAGGCTGAGGCTGGCTAGCAGGCCAAACAGGTCACAGAGAAAGTGGCAGCATACACAGAAAAGTGTAGTATCCATTTCCTTCTTTATCTGTTGAGTAGTTGAGTAAATGGATACGATAAAAAATGGTTAGCTGTTGAAAATAAACTTAACCATCTAACAACTTGATGACAGTAGTGTTTGCGTTTTTAACCTATTCTTTAAAGCCTAACTTTAGTTTATTTATTCATAGTGGTCAACACAAGAAAACTGACCTTTTTGGCCCGTCCTTGCACTTCCACAGAAGTGGACTGTGAGGCTGCCAGATGCTCCATATGTTGGAGAACCACAGAGTATTGATCAGGATCACTGGCAAGGTCCTTCCCCTCTCCATACTGCAGGAATACCTTCAGCGCCCGGTGAATGTGGGGGATCCACCGAGTTCCCTTAATAATAATTATTATTATTAAGTGTTTTACAGGGTAAAACATCTGAATCATGTCCATAACAAAACAACATTCCAGATAAGTATTAAATACAACACCTTGACACTGCTGGGATTGTGGACATCCACTCCAAGCTCCTGTCCAAGAGCACAGAGCTCTCGTTTAGATTTTCCACTGTAGTGGTAGGTCTTCCAGATGAGGTGCAGGAGATCATAGACTATCGACACCTTTGGCTCTGTCTTCTGTAGAGTGAGTATGGCAAGCTCCAATCTGTGTAAGAAGCAGACATATTCTTCCAACACAAGAGACTCAAACAAATGTGTTGCCACTTAATTAAAAATGTTTTCAAGGTTAAGAGTATGGAGATTGTAATGCAACTATGAATGGTTGTGTTCATGAGTATTTATTTAAAGTGTAGTATTTATTAAGTGTATAGTATTTATAGTGTACAGTATTTATGTATATGGTAGTGTTATCATAGGCTTATTTATTTAGTGCATAGTATTTATAGTTTACAGTAGGTAGTAATTATTTATGTATAGTGTAGCGTTATGCATTTACACTCACCTGTGTGGCATACAATGGATGGGTATGATGTGAGGCCCTGCCTCTCGCTGAAGATGGGCTATCACCCCCCCCTGCCTGCCCATGTTCACTGCGGCCCCATCAGCACCAAACGACACACACTTCTGCATCCATGCTGCTCCATCACCTTCACAAACAGCTGCAAAGGCAGCCTTTGTGGCCTTCAGAACCCCTTTACAGAAAAAAACACAATTAGAAAAACACAATAGTCTCCAAAACCAAATAGACTAATTACAACTTACATAAATTAAGACTATTAAAAAAAAACTTACCAATGGCATGGGCATGTTCGAGGGCTTGTCCCACCAGAAGGTTCACAGGCTTCCCGTTGTCAAGAAGACGTACATATACAATCTCACACTCTGTGTTCGTGATGTCCATGTCCCCGTCTATCAGTACGGCGAGATAGTGTGCGGAATTGATCTTCACAGCAAGGTCTTCTCTCATGGCATCCGCTATCTGCCCGATCATGTCAGCGCATCGTTTGTCATTACTATAGGTTGGATTTAATTCAACGCCATTTTTCTTGTGAAGGGCGAATAATTTGTGGAATTTAATAAATGGGATCTCTTCTTTTGCCACGTAGTAAGCGATGTTAAACTTTAACTTGAGCTGTCTTTTAATTTCCTCACTGGAGCTAGCCTTCTGGCGTCCAACAGCTTTCTCAAGGGGCTTGTTCTGAGCTGACATGAAAGCTTCCCTGCATTTCACATGTTTGCGAGACAGACCATGTTTTTTCACTGTGTCGCGTTTCAGCTGTGCGTCTCCTGACACAAACACGGTCTTTCCAGCTAACTTCATGTGGGCGACACACCACTTGCAATACATCTTCCCTTCCTTCAGCAACAGCCACGGGAAAGATGTTTGCCACTCGGCACTGTACCTGTAGACAGGGCCGCTTGGGAGATATGCGAGGCCCTGTGCGAAGTCAGATTTGCGAGGCCTTTTATAATGATGTAGGCTACTGTTATAACCGCGCGACACGCACGCACCGATATATTGCAAGAAATGCGCTCACATGCTGTGCTGATAGACAATAGCATATCTACTTATTTAGATAGTTTACAACCATGTTTGTTTCATTTCAAACCTTTTATACTCGTAAAGGATTAGGATTTAGGATAAAGCAGTCATCATACCCAACATTAAATACGCACAAGCCATTATTGAATGGAATGGAATGGAATGGAATGGAATGGAATGGACTTTATTTGTCATTGCTACAGTACAGGTACCAAACAACGAAATTTAGGAGGGGTGGCTCCCCCGGTTTTAGGAAAGGGAAAAAAAACACATTTTAGAAAAAGCATAAATGCATAAAATCACAAGAAGGTAAGGAGCTGGTTTACATCAATAAAGGCTATGTACACAATCCACTGTACTATACTGCACAGATAGTCAACTAGGGTTGTCATATTGCACAAAGAGTATTTTTTCACATTATTTTAAAGTGTCACAGTTTGCAGGCTTGAAAATGTACATGTTTGTGCCTCAGCACTAGCTGCCATACAATCCGTCCGGACTGTCCTGGGCCCAGAACTTAGGCCTTTTCTGTGTTCAGGGCCTTGACGGCCCTGTGGTAGAAGCAGTCCTTCAGTCTGTTTGTCTTAGCGGCCGGGGTCCTGTACCTCCTGTTCGAGGGCAGCTTGACAAAGTGTACGTGCCCAGGGTGGGTCGGGTCCCTGGAGATCTTGGAGGCCCTCCTGAGACAGCGTGTGTTGTACAGCTCCTCCAGAGAGGGGAGGGGGGCGCCGGTGATCTTCTGTGCTGTTCTCACGACTCTCTGTAGCGCGTTTCTCCTGGCATGAATAGAGATGTTACTCACCACCATGTAGGCCTATCCTTTATGTTGAAAAGCTTACAGCAAAAGCAAAAAGACATGTCCCGTTTTTGAGAGTACACAAGCCACTTTCTTTCTATTTTTTCCCCATTTGGTAGTTTTCTGAGAAATAAAGTTTCACTAAAGTTCCTGTTCTCATTATTTTTAGGATAACTAAATCCAGGTTTCATCTTTGGGGGACCTCTTCTAATGATCACTTCTGTAACTGTAGAGATATGTACCGGCCAATTTACCAGGATCATCATACATGACATATCTAACACCGTAGGCTCGTCTTGCGTTCCATCACTCTCAGCCCTGCTGCTGCTCTGAGTAGCTCCATCTTCCGCCTCCGTATCCTCTACTTCGCCACTCCTGACCATCATCACCTGGGGCTGGGCAGCCCCACTGCTGCCGGTGTAGCAGTTGTCCTCCTCCACCTCAGAGACATCATCTTTGCCTCTCAGGGGGGGCTGTGCCGTGCTACTACTAGCATTGCTAGTGCTAGCAGTAACGTTAGCTTCTTCGGTGCTAACGGGAGCCTCACTTGTTTTTAGAAATGTTTCGAACGAACCTCTAAGCGAGGCCCTGAAGCCTTCCTGTCTTTTATTTGTATTTCTTTTTTCAGCACCCGATTAACATTTTCTTCCTCGGTCTCGTTCCCTCTGCATTTTGGCCGTTGCACTAAGCAGTCACTATGCACAACAAGTGTCAACGCGCGCCCAAAAATTATTTTCACGTTTCACGTAAGGTGTCATAGGGGGAAATTACTTTTTTCTGTTGCTAAGAATCTCCCTGTCCTACAGGTATGCTAGATTTTAGATGTATGATTGACTATGATTATCACGTGTGAACATTTAGAAATGTATTAAAGGCAAAAATAATAATATGGTCCCTTGCCTGGCGCTTTGGAGTTTTATTTTTTTATTTTTTACCCTGCCTCACGCGAGGCCCTGTGCCACCGCCCCAGCTAGCCCCCCCTTAAAGCGGCCCTGCCTGTAGACCTTTGTCACTTTTGTCAGACCAGACTTCGCGTTGGCAGTGGCACCCCCATTATCACCGCGCGGATAATGACCTTCCCCCTCCCCTGACACACTTTCTGACCGGGCGCTCTCATCCTCGCTTTCCCCGTCTCTGTCTTCTTCGTCCCTCTCGTCTCCAGCTGTAATGTTGACTCCACTACCCCCCTCTACCTCCTCTCTGTCTGGAACGCTGCTAACATTAGCCTTCTTGCTAAAGTATGCCGTAATCGGATTCATTTTAACAGCGGTCTTTTTCTGACAGGATTTTCAAATGTAAATGCGCGCTTGTTGTGCTTGCGGGTCACGTGTCTGTCACGTTTAGATGCGCTGTGATCTTATTAACGAACATAAGATTGACTGCGCATGACAGTAGTTCAGTTTTTTTTTTTTTTTGTCGCACTGGTGCGATTGAATGTATTTCAAGTCGCACAGAAATATATTCACTCGCAAATGCGACCAAAACAGTCGCACTGTCGAACCCTGCATAGGGGTGTCATAGGGGTGTCATAGGGGAATCATAGGGGTGTCATAGGGGTGTCATAGGGGTGTCATAGGGGTGTCATAGGGGTGTCATAGGGGTGTCATCGGGGAGTCATAGGGGAGTGGACTCACCTTTCTGTCTCTGGTAGCTGCCTCTTCCAATATTGCACGCCTGCAGAAACTCCACAGCTAATGTCCAACCCTGCCAAGTCCAGTCCAGGGGTTATATTATTATTTATATTATTATTATGTTTTTGTTGGGAACTTCAAACTGAACTTCACCTGGGTGTCCAGAGGTGGCAGCACCTCATACCGCCTGGAGCTGCTCATCCTAACCCTGACCTTTGACCTCATCCTCCACAGACGTGACTCTGCCAGGCCTGGAGCTGCTCATCCTAACCCTGACCTTTGACCTCCACAGACGTGACCCTGCCAGGCCTGGAGCTGCTCATCCTAACCCTGACCTTTGACCTCCTCCACAGACGTGACCCTGCCAGGCCTGGAGCTGCTCATCCTAACCCTGACCTTTGACCTCATCCTCCACAGACATGACCCTGCCAGGCCTGGAGCTGGGCCTGCTGACCATGAAGAAAGGAGAACACTCTCTCTTCCTCCTCCGGCCCCAGTACGCCTTCGGGGAGATGGGCTGCCCCCCGCTCATCCCTCCTGCTGCCTCCGTCCTGTACGAGGTGCAGCTGCTGGACTTCCTGGACTCTGCTGAGGTGGACCGGTTCTTTGCTCTGAGCCCGGTAAGGACAGAGGTGTATACTCAGGGTTAGGGTCAGAGGTTTAGGGTCAGGGTCAGGGTTAGGGACAGAGGTTTATACTCAGGGTCAGGGTTAGGGTTAGGGTCAGGGTTGGGGACAGAGGTTTAGGGTCAGGGACAGAGGTTTAGGGTCAGGGTCAGGGACAGAGGTTTAGGGTTAGGGTCAGGGACAGAGGTTTAGGGTCAGGGACAGAGGTTTAGGGTTAGGGTCAGGGTTAGGGACAGAGGTTTAGTAACTGGTAAGGACAGAGGTTTATAACTGGTAAGGACAGAGGTTTATAACTGGTAAGGACAGAGGTTTATAACTGGTAAGGACAGAGGTTTATAACCTGTCTCTCTCTCCTCAGGAGCAGCAGAACAGCGTGTCTCTCTCGTCCCTCCTCAGCGTCGTGGATATGGAGCGCAGCTTTGGTAACCGGTGCTTCAACCAGAGCCGCTTCCACGACGCTAAAAACCGCTACAAGCAGGTAGGAAACACCCTAATAACACCCCTATAACACCCTAATAACACCCCTATAACCCTGTTACACCCTAATAACACCCTAATAACACCCCTATAACACCCCTATAACACCCCTATAACCCTGTTACACCCTAATAACACCCATATAACACTGTTACACCCTAATAACACCCCTATAACCCTGTTACACCCTAATAACACCCTAATAACACCCCTATAACCCTGTTACACCCTAATAACACCCATACAACACTGTTACACCCTAATAACACCCCTATAACCCTGTTACTCCCTAATAACACCCTAATAACCCTGTTACACCCTTATAACACCCCTATAACCCTGTTACACCCTAATAACACCATAATAACACCCTAATAACCGTGTTACACCATAATAACACCCTAATAACACCCCTATAACCCTGTTACACCATAATAACACCCTAATAATACCCCTATAACCCTGTTACACCCTAATAACACCACTATAACCCTGTTACACCCATATAACCCTGTTACACCCTAATAACACCCTAGTAACACCACTATAACCCTGTTACACCTAATAACACCCATATAACCCTGTTACACCCTAATAACACCCTAATAACCCTGTTACACCCTAATAACACCCATATAACCCTGTTACACCCTAATAACACCCCTATAACCCTGTTACACCCTAATAACCCTGTTACACCCTAATAACACCCATATAACCCTTTAAAATAAAGACCATTCATTCATACACCATGTTATATCCTGTTATACCCTAATAACATCCTCCCCTCCCCTCCTCCTCCTCCCCTCCTCCTCCTCCCCCCCCCCCCCCTCCCAGGTGGTGACCCTCCTGGGTAACTGGCAGGCAGCAGATGAGGAAGAGGAGAGGAGGGTGAGAGAGATGCAGCTGCCCGTCCTGCTGAACCTGTCCCTGGTCCACCTGCGCCTGGCCCGACCCGGCAGGGCGCTGGACTACAGCCTCCGGGCCCTGGAGCTCTGCAGCACCAGCACCAAGGCCCTGTTCAGATGTGGACAGGTCAGAACAAACACCAAGGCCCTGTTCAGATGTGGACCGGTCAGAACAAACACCAAGGTCAGGTCAGACCAGCTGACAGGCTGAACTCTGGCCCGCCCCCTCTGTACCTGTCTGGAAGAGTGCACCTGTTCTCTGTCCGGCAGGGCGTTAACACCCTGGGTGTGTCAGCCTTGGTAGAGGGCGTTAACACCCTGGGTGTGTCAGCCTTGGTAGAGGGCGTTAACACCCTGGGTGTGTCAGGCTTGGTACAGGGAGTTAACAGCCTGGGTTAGGGTTAGCACACTACTGGAGAAGGAAACTTTACTTCTGTAAGGAAACTTTATTGGAATCGAGCAATAAGCAAAACCTTGTTGTCTTTCACCTTGTGGTTATGGTTAGGGTTAGGGTTAGGGTTAGGGTTGTGGTTAGGGTTAGGGTTGTGTGTTTATCTAACCTCCACTTACAGCAGACGGTTTGTCCTCAGGCGTACCTGGACATGAACGACTATGAGAAGGCGCGGGACTACCTCACCATGGCTCAGGCTAACAAGCCCTTCGACATCGACATCAACAACTCTCTGAGGAAGCTCGCCATGCAAGTCTCTGTTTCTTTGCATTCATTGTTCAGGCTAGGCTAGTTCTCAGAGCTAGCTCTCTAACGATGTGTCATGCTGTCTGCAGACGCTACCAGGCCTTCCTGGACCAGGAGAAGGAGATGTGCTCCAAGATGTTTGCAGACCTGAACAGCCCAGTGAGGAAGTGAAGGTAAGCCTTAGTGTGGTGAGTGTGGAACCCTTTGCTGCTGTTGATGGTCATGCATGCATTCATAATATGCTGCACAGCAATTTGCAAGTTCCCTGTAGTTGTTATGTCTGTGCCGACCACAGGAGGGCGCTCTATGAGCAGATCCCAGAGCAGTGGTTCATGTTGCCACAGAAGCGTCCATACTAAACACTCTGCGATGGAGACCTGTGTTGCTCTTATACCCTAACCCTAACCCCATCATAACACTATCATAATACTATCATAACCCTATCATAACCCTATCATAACCCTACCATAACACTATCATAATACTATCATAATACTATCATTAGTGTTGTTCCGATACCATTTTTTGATCCCGATACCTGACCGTGCAGACCGTGCAGTACTTGCCGATACCGAGTACCGATCCGATACCACGGCGTTTGAAAAAACAAAACAAAAAAACATGTTTTTTGAGCCGCATACTCGCCTCGATGTAAAATTATTGCTAACACTTAGTCTGGCACTGCTCAAAACCTTTGTAAAACTCGTAAAGTTTTTGTAAAACTTAAGTAAAAAAAAAAAAAAAAAAATACGTTTTTGTAAAGTACTCGCCGATACCGATACCAGCATTTTTGTGCGTATCGGTGGCCATGCCGATACTAGTATCGGTATCGGAACAACACTAACTATCATAATACTATCATAACACTATCATAACACTATCATAACCCTATCATAATACTATCATAACACTATCATAATACTATCATAACACTATCATAACACTATCATAATACTATCATAACACTATCATAACCCTATCATAATACTATCATAACACTATCATAACACTATCATAATACTATCATAACACTATCATAACACTATCATAATACTATCATAACCATATCATAACTCTATCATAACACTATCATAACACTATCATAACACTATCATAACACTATCATAACACTATCATAACACTATCATAATACTATCATAACACTATCATAACACTATCATAACACTATCATAACACTATCATAATACTATCATAACACTATCATAACACTATCATAACACTATCATAATACTATCATAACACTATCATAACACTATCATAACACTATCATAACACTATCATAATACTATCATAACACTATCATAATACTATCATAACCCTATCATAACCCTATCATAATACTATCCACCCAGTCTAACCCTAACCCTAGTATATGTTTATGTTCATCATAGTCTCAGTGGGAATATCAGATTATTTAGTTTAAGGGAAATATTTAATGTATGATTAACTATGTACAGTAGATACATTTGCTTTAAGAATATTCAGTACAACTAGTAGTATGTTAGAGCATGTAGCACTACTATACTATAGCATACTATATACTACTGTATATATATATATATTAGAGCATATCACTAGTCTATATGTTACGGTACATGTGGGAAAACGGTACATGTGGGAAAACTAGGGTTAGGTGCTACGTCGACTTGGTACATGCTGGCATGTCTAACCCTAACCTTAACCCTAACATTAACCCTAGCACCCTAGCACCTAACCCTAACCCTAGTTTTCCCACATGTACCGTCTTCCCACATGTACCGTAACATATATATTAGAGCATATCACTAGTATTCTAGTAGTCTATATATTAGAGCATATCACTAGTCTATATATTAGAGCATATCACGAGTAGTCTATATATTAGAGCATATCACTAGTCTATATATTAGAGCATATCACTAGTAGTCTATATATTAGAGCACATCACTAGTAGCAGGGCTTAAAGTTCTCCGGCACGGATTTCCAACACTGTGCTGTACTCTATGCTATGCTATAAATATCCTAACTTGTCCTATTATCTGAACCTTATGTACACAAGGGTTGTCATATTGCACATAGTATTGTTGCACATTCATTTAAAGTATTAATGCATTTTAACATTGAGACATATATTTTGTATTGACTATAAAATAGTATTAATGCATTTAAACATTGAGACAAGAAGCTGTCTTCTGTACCAGGGTTTCCGTTAACCGTTAATTACCGGTCTTTGTCCGGTAAAATCTATTGAAGTCCGACAAATTGAAACCTCTTCGGTCATAATGTCCGGTGAAAATAATTCCCTCTAAGCACAATTTGAATACAATTCGCTAAAGTTGAATTGTCACATTCTGATTCCTTCTATATTAAAAAAGACGAATATATAGGCTATATATTTCTTTTATTATTATATGATTTGATGCCGGCATGATGATGACTCCGCGAAACAGCGGTGGCAGGGTTGCCAGATGGGATTTTACAGCCTAACCAGTCTATTACCGCTAAACCCAGTAGCCCATTCGGTGATAACCCGGCCCATCTGGCAACCCTGCTTTTAACCTGCAAACGTTGCAGCTCAAAGTGCACCATAGCGAGCGAGAGGTAAACATGGCAAGACAAAGTAAGCTTAACAATGACTTCATGAAACCAAGCTACATTGAGTCTGAGGAGAAGTCTGGCTCTAAAGAGATGGAGGTAGTGGCTCCTCCAGCCAGAAAGTCTCGAGGGTTCCGAGTTGAATGGAAAGAACATTTCCCCTGGCTGCGTTTAGATGGGGAAGGAAAAATGTTCTGCTCACCGTGCAAAAAATCGGGGAGGAATAACGGATTCACGAGAGGAGAAACGAATATGAGAATGTCGGCTCTCACTGATCACAGGCGGTGCAGTGACCACATATCGGCGGTCAGGCCACTGTGAGCAGGCTAATGAAACGGCTAACAATAAGCTGCACTCTCAGCTACAAGTTGCATTTCACATGGCAAAAAATGGCATCGCATGTCATCAGTATGTGGGACTGACTGAGCTACTGAAAGCAGTTATTTTAAAGCCTATTTATTTTCAAAGAGTTTTATTCTATTTTATTTTATCTGATAAAAGGCATATGAACGGAAATTAGGCTAGCCTATGTGTCACGCCAGAAGCCTACATGTAACCTCTTGCACTTTTCAATAAAATGTAATAAATCTAGACACTGTGGTATTTCTTTATATACGTATCCCAGCCTGCCTATCAATCGTTTCTCAATAAACAGTTATGTTCTCCTCATTGTCATACTCGCGAGTCCGATTAAGTATGATTTGACAGGCAGCTGAACTAAATGCCTTCCCAACCAGCGAGACCTGGTTATAGAAATGACGTTGTTTTATTGATAAAAAAGGGTAAAACTGGAAAGAGAAAATAGAAAACTCACATTAATCCCAAACAATTTAACAGACTTCAGTTAACGTAATGTGGAGTCCGTTCATTGATCGATGCAGTCTGTTCAGTTCCCAGTGTGGCGCGCGTTCAGCGCTGGACATAATATTATGGCATAGCGCATGCGAATCATGAAAGCCTATATTATATAGCTCGCATCTAATCGTATCGGATGAGAAATAGACATTAAACGGCATATACTGTATAGGCTACACAAGTAATCACCGCGACAAACAGCTATATTATATTTTAATATGATGACCGGAATTTCTCTTTGTCCGGTAAATTGAAATCTTCCCGGACACGTTGACCGGCACACATTTTTTCTAACGGAAACCCTGTTCTGTACCCGCTCTCCCAATATCTCAAACTGTGAGCCCCCTCCCCAAGAAAAAGTTTCAGGCACAGGATTTTTTCCCACTTTAAGCCCTGTAGTAGTCTATATATTAGAGCATATCACTAGTAGTCTAGGGCCGGTTTCACAGACAAGGCTTAAGCCTAATCCTAGACTAAAAAACATCTTCAATGGAGATTTTACATTGAAAGTGTGATTTAGTCCAGGACTAGGCTTAAGCCTTGTCTCTGAAACCGGCCCTCAATATTAGAGCATATCACTAGTAGTCTATATATTAGAGCATATCACTAGTAGTCTATATATTAGAGCATATCACTAGTAGTCTATATATTAGAGCATATCACTGGTAGTCTATATATTAGAGCATATCACTAGTAGTCAATCAGCTGGTTTCACAGACAAGGCTTAGGACTAATCCTAGACTAAAAAGCATCTTCAATGGAGATTTTACATTGAAAGTGTGATTTAGTCCAGGACTAGGCTTAAGCCTTGTCTGTGAAACCGGCCCTATATATTAGAGCGTATCACAAGTATATACTACAGCTTGTGAGATGTTTTGTTGTGACCTGCAGTGCTGTGAAGTGGGCGTGGACCTTCACTGTAATGCGTTGGAATTCTGTCCTGATTAGTTGTGAAATATTCACTATGGCTTAAATACCCAGACTGAATCTAAAACCCTAAAAAAAGACATGTTTGAAATGTAAAACATGACAAATGGATCAATGCATCTTTCATGTTTAATATGTGGAAAAACACCTGTGACATTTTCAGGGTTATGGATATTAACAACCGATAATTGCGGAGTTATTGGTGCTAAGGAGTGAGATGGCCGTGAGAGAGTGATAGTGTGCTACGGGCTTAGAGAGAGATCAGGTGGAACTGAAGACGCAACATGAGACGCTGGGCGTCTCTCCAAGAGGAGATATCTCGTCATCTGCAGAGCTGCTGACAGACACAATCGCAGGGTGATTTGTCTGAACATGTTTTTTCCAGTCGTACATAAATATGTCTGTACGGACCGGGCCACTTGTACCCAGAATGCCCCACGCAGCAGAACCCAGCAGAACATGTCAGCGTCAGGACAGCCTTGCTAGGCAGCGTCAGATCAAAGGCTTCTGATGTCGTCTGGGAGTCATGTTAACTACCAACACTCTGGACGCTCTTTAAACAGCTTTAAGACCTAACCCAGCAGAGTGTGTGTGTGTGTGGGTGTGTGGGTGTGTGTGTTAGTGTTAACACTCAGAGAGAAAGTGTTTTTTTTAGATGAAATGACAAGCTTTGTTTTCTAATACAGCATCATGTTATCTGGTCTAATACAACATCATGTTATCTGGTCTAATACAACATCATGTTATCTGGTCTAATACAGCATCATGTTATCTGGTCTAATACAGCATCATGTTATCTGGTCTAATACAGCATCATGTTATCTGGTCTAATACAGCATCATGTTATCTGGTCTAATACAGCATCATGTTATCTGGTCTAATACAACATCATGTTATCTGGTCTAATACAGCATCATGTTATCTGGTCTAATACAGCATCATGTTATCTGGTCTAATACAACATCATGTTTGGTCTCTGGTCTAATACAGCATCATGTTTGGTCTCTGGTCTAATACAACATCATGCTTTGCAGGTGATCAGGTGATGGTGTAAGGGGGTCGTATCAACGTCATTCCAGCCTTCCAAGTTGTAATTGTTAATGTTTATGTTTACGTCTAATAGTTCGATGGACAGTTATTGTACCGAAATTCATAAAAAATGTTTTGTAAATTGAACTTTGGATTCACCAAGTGAAAGTTGTTAATAATGAACATCCTCATTTCTGTTCTTGTGATGTTTTCACATGGCTCTATTGTTTGAGATGTATTCAAGAAGTTAAAACCTTCCAGTCTCATTCTAGTTTTCTGGTTCAAAATTTCCCACTCTCAATGTTGTTATTAATTTCAAATGCCTTTACATTTGAATAAATCTACCAAAACGTTTTGTAATATTTGACAGAGAACAATAAAATGAACCTGGGCAAAACATGTTAATGTAGTAAGTCCTTGATTGTGTCCAACCCTAACCCTTAATGTGATGTGATCCAGACTGATCCAGACTGACCCTAACCCTTAATGTGAGGTGAGCAGTGAAGACTAGACACCAGACTAGACACCAGACTATACACCAGACTAGACTAGACACCAGACTATACACCAGACTAGACTAGACACCAGACTAGACTAGACACCAGACTAGACTAGACACCAGACTATACACCAGACTAGACTAGACACCAGACTATACACCAGACTAGACTAGACACCAGACTAGACACCAGACTAAACACCAGACTAGACTAGACACCAGACTAGACACCAGACTAGACTAGACACCAGACTAGACACCAGACTAGACTAGACACCAGACTATATACCAGACTAGACACCAGACTAGACTAGACACCAGACTATACACCAGACTAGACTAGACACCAGACTATACACCAGACTAGACACCTGACTAGACACCAGACTAGACACCAGACTAGACTAGACACCAGACTAGACACCAGACTAGACACCAGACTAGACACCAGACTATACTAGACACCAGACTAGACACCAGACTAGACTAGACACCAGACTAGACACCAGACTAGACACCAGACTAGACTAGACACCAGACTAGACACCAGACTAGACTAGACACCAGACTATACACCAGACTAGACTAGACACCAGACTAGACTATAGACTAGACACCAGACTAGACTAGACACCAGACTAGACACCAGACTAGACACCAGACTAGACACCAGACTAGACACCAGAGTTTCTGAATATCTTGAACCTGGAAGACATTTTCCAAAAGGTCTGTTTCCAGTGACCTAAAATGTAGTTTGCGTGTGTGGACGAAAGCCCAAAACACATAGAAAAAGCTATGTTTAAAAAAAATACCATTGTAGGCTAAACACTGGACAGGGCCTTAATTTCTGTCTTTCATCAATCATCATCACATACAAAGGCAATAAGTTCAGCACTGGACAGCACACATGATCATATATCCATATAGCCTCTAGATGTCAGCCTTGTGCAGTTGATTGTAGGAGAGACATAGTCAGCTTTGTTTATTAGAATACATTCTTCATAGAGTAAATACAAAATAATTTGTGCACATACAACATAACATCATTCCAAACAAGAAAAACATTAAAGGTAGCCATCTTATCCAAGGAACGTTTAGCAAGTGCATCAATACAATTAAGTTTAAGCTGTCATCAGATAAGACAAGCCACAGCTGAATAATTGTAGTAGACCCAGCGATATGTTGTTATGCCTCACTCAATCCCAAACCAAGCCCTTATGAGGTGATGCACTAGAGGAGATGTGAGAGGATTGGATGGCAAAACTTCCACCTATCAGAGATCAAGTTGGATGAACAGGCTTTACTATGATGTAGAACAAAATGACACTCAATGGGAAAAAGTCGGTTGAGCTACGCATATGTTTTGCCCGGGACCCACCACAACCTCCCCCGCTGATGCTGGGGGGACAGGAAGTACCTGTTGTGGAAACAACAAAGTATCTGGGATACCATCTTGACCAAAAGCTGACTGGAGATGTGCACATTGAGAAGGCAATAAAAACTGCCTCCCAGCGGCTGCACTATCTCACGGTCATAGCGAGACACGGTCTACCTGCGGATGACCTCATCACCATCTACACCACTCTCATCAGGCCGTGTCTGGAATACAGCTCAGTGCTCTTGGTGGGCTGCTCTAAAAAAACAACAGGCTGAGCTAGAGCAAGTCCAGACGCGTGCCTGCAAAATCATCAGAAGGAGAGCTGGTGAGATCTCACAACCCCTACCATCACTCCAGACCATGCAGGAGGGAGGAGGCTGCAGTGAAGCTGGTCAGGAACATGTACGATGAGCAACACCCTCTGTACGACCTGGTACCTCCAACACGAGGCAGCTGCACTGCCAGCACACTGAGACCTGCTACCTCCAACACGAGGCAGCTGCACTGCCAGGACACACCTGTTAATCATTGTAGTATAAGGTTAGTCTGATAGTAGATGTAAGTAGATTGTTGTTTATTGCGCAAGCTTTGGATCATAGCCCTTCTTCAGGCATAAAGCAGACAACACATGACCGAAAGCTTGCGCAAAAAAAGATTGTTTATCTGGCAAAAAAAACTAGAATAGCCTTACGGATTAAATAGACTAGTCTTGATACAACGTTTATGCCCACTGTGATGGGGTACATTGCAGAAAGCTACAGTCTGTAGGATACAATACGAATTGTTTTTGGTAGCGCATATGCCTGAAGACTCTAATGCAACCCTAATGTAGCCCACACAAGCTTCACTCGTTGCAAGCCAGAGCCAGTCAAATACGTCTTGTGACAGTCCACAGGGTCCTGAACAACAGAGCTCCGGCCTACTTCAATCATTTCTTTGAGAGAATAGCACACTCACACAACACAAGAGGAAGCAGCAATAATCTAGATTCTAGTCCCCTGTAGACACAGTAAAAAATAGGACAAGTTTCATTCAGATATACAGGTGCAGTGGAATGGAACAAGTTGCCTTTAGTTTAAGCATCAAAGAAACTGACAGTACAGCAGCTTTCAAGGCTAAGATCAGAATACAGCTGTTTAGCAACATTCCACTGTAAACCAAATAGAGGGTTATAGGACAAGATAAGCACTTGTATATTCCATGCTAAATTATACAACAGTTAGTTCCGACCAAGTAATTTGATTGGACAAGAGGCATTCCGATATACAGTATAACAGCACTAGGACTTTGAACTATATGTATCACTCCGCCGCACAGGTGTTCTATTGTTTGTGTTCAGGTTACTAGGCACAGCCCAGTTGAAGTTGCGGAACTATTAATGATTCATGATTAATAGTAAATGACGCTATTTTTATCGTTATATTGTTTTACTTGCGCTTCCTCTTCGCACACCAAGGACCTTTTTGTCTGTCTGTTCTGTTGTACTGTATAGGAGTAAGGCCCCTTCCCCTCGTGGACCTTTTTAACACCCGGGACAACGACGGCCAAAGCCAATCACAGAAGCCAGGTAGGCTACCTGTGTATGCGCATTAAGCTGTGTATTAATGGATGGTTTAGCTACGGTTTGCATATTGACTTATATTTATGAAACGACTACTAATAGTATAATAGGGCTTCATTATTTGAAATTGGCGGCTCAACAATGTCATTTTGAATCCCGGTTAACGGGAAGCATGTTGGCTTCAATTTCTAGTTATTGTGCTGTTGGCCTTGAGTGTTCCTGCGTAAATCCTGTTGAGATGCAGGTGAATGTTGGCTATGTCTTAGGTAGGCCTATATGCTGTTGGCATTATGTTTATATGCGTGGTAAAATGTTGTGTGTGTGCGCTGGGGAGGAGGGGGTGGCCTTTCTACATGTCCAGGCCCAGGGGCCCATTTGTTCATAATCCGTCTATGAGTAGGGCAGATAACATAAGATGGACGTTAACAGTGCTAGGGGATGGGTGAGGCAAGTAAACATAGAACACACACAGACGGTTAGCTACAAGGGAGTGAGAATAGTGCAAAACAATGACAAGGAGACAAGGTCATAGTGTAATGATTATTTACTGTACGCCCTTGCACACCAATGCGTTTTTTACGTCCGTAAAAAAATAAAAAATAATTATAGAACTCATGTTGTGTCAATCACGCTTGCACACCGAATCCGAAATATTCGTCCGTCGTAATTTTTTTCTGAACAGGTTCGATTTTCTGCGTTTTTCGCGTCCGTCAAAAGCCTTTTGAGAGTTGTTTTTGACCACTCCGCCATAGAGGGACACATCATCAAATTAGAACTGCAGGACAGTTGGATTAATGTTTACGGAAGTAGCCTACATGTCTCAAGTATTATCTCGGCGGTTAGTCGAGTGAAAGAAAAACAATATATAGATGATAATTCACACAATATAATACCACGAAAGCGTACGTACGGCACTAAACAATAACATTCATTAGGGCAGCATCATACTCAGAAGGGCAAGGTCCGGGCAGGTGCACACTGTCACAGACGGCCAATGCATCATATAGGTATACATGATTCAGCATGGTTATAGGTGTTCCTTTTTCTATTCTACTATTCAACTAGAACTTCTACTTCTGCTGTCTGCGTCTCCCTGGGTATTCCAGATGGCAAACAGTAAAGAAATGCCACAATATACCAGGACTTAAGAAACGAGATGTCCAAAAAAGCCTTTTGACAGTTGTTATTGACCACTCCGCCATGGTATAGACTGGGACACATCGTCAAATTAGAACTTTAGGACAGTTGGATTAATGTTTACAGAAGTACATGTCTCAAGTATTATCTCGGCGGTTAGTCGAGTGAAAGAAAAACATACAGATGATAATTCACACAATATAATACCACGAAAGCGTACGGCACTAAACAATAACATTCATTTGGGGAGCATCACTAAACAATAACATTCATTTGGGCAGCATCATACTCAAACTCAGACAGAAGGTCCGGGCAGGTGCACACACTGTGACAGACTGCCAGTGCATCATACAGGTACATCATTCAGCTGGTTATAGACGTTTCTTTTTCTATTCTACTATTCAATTTCTACTTCTGCTGTCTGCGTCTCCCTGGGTATTCCACATGGCAAACAGTAAAGAAATGCCACAATATACCAGGACTTAAGAAACGAGATGTCCAACAAAGGATTTGACAAACCCTGGCCTATTTTGCGCAACAAGTAGACTCTGATGCAGCGGAGACAGGGTTGCCAGATGGGCTGGTTTTTGGTGGATTTAGCAGTTTTTAGACTGTGGTTAGGTTGGAAATTCTCAATCCCATCTGGCAACCCTGAGCGGAGAGTCTACACATGGTATGATTACAGATATCACACTGCAGGAGATGCACACCACGCTTTGTTAAAATAAATAAAGATTTATTGTACTTTTCTACTGATAATACATTCTACTGATGTGGTCTACCATTTGGTTTTAGTTACAGTATATTGCTCTCAGTTGTTTGTACCTTTTGCTAAATCAAGCATTTAGAATGTAGAGTGCATATTGCGAAAGTTCGCAACGTAAAAAAACGCAACGGACCGGTGTGCAAGGTCTCTGTGCGTAACGTTTTTTTCGGATGACGGATTAAAAAATACGCATGCGAAAACGCACGCATTGGTGTGCAAAGACCTTAAGACTAACCTAGCCTGTAAGCCCCCCAACTAACTAGTGTATATGATAGTGTAGATGCACGTATACGGAGGACCAAGTCTATATAAATGAATAATAACAATAAGGAAAAATAAATAAATATATATATTTTTTTTAACCATAAATAACCCTAACCCTTAATGTAATTATAAATACATGTATTTGTTTATTTATTCTTTTACGCATTCATTTCTGTATATATTTATTTCCTTCACCTATTATTCCCAAGTAATTTATTTCGGTAGCCTATTTATACATGTATTCTATATTTTATACATTTATTCTTTCTTTTATTCCCTCATTCCCGCAACTATGTGCATAAATGTATATATATATATATATATATATATATATATATATATACATACACACACACACACACACACACACACACACACACACACACACACCCAGACACACACCCATCCACCCACCCATCCACCCACACACACACACACACACACACACACACACACACACACACACACACACACACACACACACACACACGCACACACACACACACACACACACACACACACACACACACACACACACACACACACACACACACACACACAGAAGCAATCTTTGGCCACTTTTGAGCCATAACTGAACCACATGTCACATTTGAGTGTGTATTGATATGCACGCAAACTCAAGTTCACCATTTCAATAACTGGACACTTTATTAGACGTCACATCCAATATGGGATGGTGGGCCAACACCGCCCCCTGCAGGCTACAATCGGTACATTTCCCTTTTTCTAAAGAAGATGTCATGTGGTTCGTTGGAATAAACATAAACAAACATCTAATGATCTAATAACAAAAAAAAATCAATAATAAAATCTGTACCTGCAGGCCTACTAGTGAGAATTCTTAAAATTAACGTTTGGTCGTACAAATAAACATTTGTTAAACAAACCTCTATTATATCACATCATACAAATAAACATAGCCTAAACAACGGTCTGGATATTATTTCACATGTTTCCCCTACTCCTGTCAAACACATTATTTTTATTTTATTTTGTTCTCCTGTGCACAACCGTAACATAGTCCATAATGGCCTTGTACTAATCTTAACTCTTAACACTCCTCTACAAGCCTCTCTGAGGTTTGACAATGGTTCTCCTCGGCCTATCAGCTCGCTCTACCCCTGAGGATGGTGATTCTACTGATGGGCTGTAAGTGTTAGTTGGGATGTCTCCCTGTTCTTGTTGCCCCCCTAGGTGCGCTCTCGGCACCTCCATGGCATCGGCGTTCGCTGAACCCTGAAACTCCGTGCGTGGACTCTTCATCAGGGGCCTTCGATTCCCCCGGATCATGCTGCCATGTTCGGTAAGCACCTCGTCTGATCTTGGGGTTGTCTCTTTTAGAACTTGTGCAACCGGTCTCCATCTTAATTCCTTCACCAGATCATTATGGGCAATGTGCGTTCCTGTCATAAACACGTTTGGACCGGTGTTCTCTCTGCGCGCGTTGATCTGCGCTCTGAAGCAGTTCTAAACAATAACATTCATTAGGGCAGCATCATACTCAAATTCAGGCAGAAGGGCAAGGTCCGGGCATGTGCACACACTGTCACAGACTGCCAATGCATCATATAGGTATAATTCAGTATGGTTATAGGTGTTTCTTTTTCTATTCTCAAGTAGTGACAGGAGCACAAAATCATCCTCACAGCTTGATGACTCCATTCTGCATATTACGAAATTTCGCCAATAAGTCAATATAACAAAGAAAAATGCATCGCACTCTAATAAAATGCATCGGAGGTCAGTAATCAAGGTCTATGTGCGTAACGGTTTTTTCGGATAACGGATTTAAAAATACGACAGAATCCTAACACATTCATTCACTGCCCAACAACGTGCTAATGAATGTTCCCTTAATGCAACTAAGCCCTTTGTATAGCAAACAAAGCTTTTGAATGAATGAATGAATGAATGAATGAATGAATGAATGAATGGTCTTTATTGTCATTGCTATAGTACAGGTACCAAACAACGACATTTGGGAGGGGGGGCTCCCCTGGTGCTAGGAAAGAAAAAAAAATACAAAAAAAACAAGAAGGGAAAGGAGCTGGTTTACATAAATAAAGGCTATGTACACTATCCACTATACTATACTGTACAGATAAAACACTGTGCTGTACTCTATGCTATGCTATACCTATTCTAACATTTCCTATTTCTCTGCAACCTTATGTACCCAGGGTTGTCATATTGCACATAGTGTTATTGCACATTCATTTAAAGTGTCGCAGTTTGCAGGCTTGAAATGTACACATTTGTGCCTCAGCACTACACCTGATTTTTCAATCCAGCAGCTGCCATCAATTTTGGTGTTAAGAGGGAGCTAAAGCAAAACATTATTATTGCATTCCAAGCTTCCTTCATTGTTTTCAAGTTTCATTCTGAACATTAGGCTAATTGATGTTATCGCTATCGTTATTTGTCAATTCAACACCAATTGTAATTAGTCAACATGAAACTGCTTTGGAGGGCAAGGTGTTGTAAGTGTAGCCAGTATCATTCACACAATGGGCGACCGTGACTGTCACTGCCTGGTAATAATAAGGTAGGCAAATGGCAGTATCCACAATAAAATGTGTTCCCATTGATTAGTGGAATTCATTATCATAATTAATTCATAAATGTATGAAAAGTTTTTCTCCGCTGGAAATTATTGGCGGCTGGTCCATGAATTATTATAGGCTATATCTGTTCCCGCCTAGCGATTATTTTAAGCTCAAACAGATCAAGCTCAAACCTAATATTTCATGGACCAGTCGCCAATTATTTCCAGCAGAGAACAGCTTTAGACGGGATACTGTCATTTAGGCCTATCACCAGGCAGTGACAGTCTATGGCTGCAAAAGGCACGGTCGCCCCTAAGCTTTAGCAAATATATTGTGGTTTACTTAATACTGTTCAGCACTTAAGGTTACATTCAATGCATGACTTGTGCTATAGGCTAAATACAATTATGAAAGCGGCAAGTAGCAAGTGTGCGCATCAAAGGCATTAGTCACGTAACATCCATGCTGTATGAACACATGACAACCGTGCGTTATTTCCCGAACTTTGCCCGAACGAAAAATGAAAAATGAATTTGTATCACATAATTTGAATTTGTATTGTTTAACTTGAATAACTGAATTGAAAAACTGAATCAAGTTAAACAATAGAGATTCAAATTATGTGATTCAAATTCATTTTTAAAATTAAAGTATTCAAATTGAGCCATTCAAATCAAATTCAGTGTCTAGTGGCACAGATCTCTGCCCATACTATCTTTCGCAGTTTACCCTGCTCAAGTAGACTTCAGCTACTGATTCAGTGACTGTATTGTAGCCGCTGTAGTTGAGGAAAAACACTTGGAATTTAAACATATTTATATATTGTTCACATATTTGTATTTTGCAAAGCATTAATTTATCCAATGCTTTTGGATACATTTGTTAATTAATCCTGAAAAGATTGGGAAAATACCACTCCCGAGTGTCGATATTAAAAACACCCACCTGCACAAGCGTAACACGCCCAAGTCTTCCATCTGCGCTCCATTCCTTTTTCATTCAAACGTTTTCATCAGAGGCGGCCACAGGTAATACCACTTGCAGTTTAGTTAAATGATGATATTTGAAATGGTAAATTGATAAGATGATTGTGCTTGTTTTTTCATGATATTGAGTCTTAAAATGTCAATTGGCTATATATCCAGCTTGTATCGTTTTGGAACATTAAAACAATAAGCTATTTGTTTCCTAATGTATTATTGTATTGATATAGGCTAAGCAAGTAATTTCTTACGAAGAAAGACAAGCATTACAGTAGCCTAATGATTGAAGTTATCTAAAACCTGTTCGTTCCTAACAGATGGATCGACGCTGCAGACTGGTGGTCCTTCTCCTGTGTCTTCTCTCACCAGTGGGAATGATGTACTACTGGATGTCTTACCCAAGTCAGGTGTTCCCCCAAAGGAAGACAGTTACTCATCGTCTCAGGTGGATGATGTCAATATGAGTGTGTTTACATAGTCCTTACCATTACATTTACATAATCCTTACCATCCTAAGGATTTGGCTGTCCCTGTGAAAAAACCCTGTCAGTGCATCTCATTTTGTTTCCTGTTTCTTTTAATCTATTGTTTTTGTTGTATAGAGCTAAAAACAGACTTCCTCTTTCCAATACTTATGTAAGGCACTGTATGTCATGCTGTTTAGCTCATTCCTGTGTATTTCCAGCGCCATGCCATCCACCAGCTCCACACCACCGTCCCCGTGCTCCTGTCCAGCAGGCTCGTACATACTGAGAGATCACCTTCCCAAAGGCCAGTATGAGGACCTCGTCCAACGGAGAGCAGAGGAATACAGGAAACACCTCCTCAGGTGGGAGAGATGGCATTTACAGTGTCACAGAACATTCCTGTCTCTAACTGTAGGCTTGTTATGAGGGCAGGATGGCATTTATTATGGTGTGTGTGGGTGTGTGTGTGTGTGTGTGTGTGTGTGTGTGTGTGTGTGTGTGTGCATGTGCGTGTGTGTGTGCGTGTGTGTGTGTGTGTGTGTGCATGTGCTTGTTTACACGTGTGTGTTTACATGAGTGTGTGTCTGTGTGTGTACAAATATTTGAATTAAAATCTACCAAATATACCATGTCTGTCTCTTGTAGGACCAAGTCCAGTCTGAACAGGCTGCTCTTCGCTCCGTCTAACTCCCCTTTACACTACCCCATCCAGGGATTCACTGTGGTCCCTCTCCAGAAGAGCCTCATACCAGGTCACACACACACACACACACACACATACATACACACACACACACACACACACACACACACACACACACACACACACACACACACACACCACTAGTCATCGTTACTTCCTAAACTAGTTATCAATGGCATTTCCTTCAAAGGAAATGAATAAACTTGTTATTCAGGTAACTTTATTTTCAACAACATCATTTCAGGTTTAGCTCTGCATGCAACAGCAACAACAACAACAACAACAACAACAAGAACAACAACAACAACAACAAGAACAAATTACCAGGTTGGTTGGAAACTCAAGGGGCTTCAAGGGTCTTCGTCGCTACCGGGTGTAAAAACAAAACGTTAGTTGGTGATGGTTCGGAAAACCTGTTTTCAGTAATGGTTTTTCAACATGGATACTGAAAATACACTGAATGAATGAATGGTACATAAATGCTTTTACTGAAATTATGCCTATGTGCAGCAAGTATCACTATCAAATGTCCCATAAGGATGGCTGCAGTAACATTCAAACCTGTTTATTCATGTTAACTTCTGCTACTCAATCATATTATGATTTACCCTTATAATACACTTATAGTACAGTGCTTCGCTATTACACTATATGGTGGGACTCATCCAGGAAGTATAAGATGTCTATGGTGGGTCTTATCCAGGGAATATAAGATGTCTATGGTGGGTCTCATCCAGGGAATATAAGATGTCTATGGTGGGTCTCATCCAGGGAATATAAGATGTCTATGGTGGGTCTCACCCAGGGAATATAAGCCTATGGTGTGAGCCCTGTTCTGTACCTGCAGGTGAGTGTTAGTGTGTCCAGCGGTGTCCTGGCTGTAGAGGCCCCTGAGCCTGGCCAGGTGGAGGGTCAGGGTCAGGGTCGGATCACTCTCCAGTCCCCCAGCCTCGCTGACCTCAACAACCTCCTGGAACGACTCACCTACACCAGCACTGTGTATCACATACACACCGGAGACCTGGGTAAGACCTGGGTTAGAACTGGGTAAGACCTGGGTTAGAACTGGGTTAGACCTGGGTTAGATCCAGAGGTGTCAAAAGTATTCACATTCATTATTCAAGTAGAAGTATAGATACTATGGTTTAAAAAGACTTCTGTAGAAGTTGAAGTATCAACTCAAGCTTTTTACTCAAGTAAAAGTATAAAAGTACTGGTTTCAAAACTACTTAAAGTATAAAAGTAAAAGTAATGTAAGGGGAAAAAAAATGCCATTAAGGACAAAAGCTTAGGCCACGCCACAGGAGCCTATAGTGCACTACCCCACCTCCCCCCCAAAATTTTTTTTCTAAAGGCCATAATGACTATTATGTTATTATTAAAATGTTAATGTTGAACATTTTGGGATGCACTTATTTCAGACGCATTTATGCCCATTGAAAATGAACACATTTTAGTACAATGCAAATACATTAAAGAACCATATATGTGTACTACTGAGCATTAACATGTGAACACGGAAGATATGATGACTAGTTGCCTAAGTATTGTAATGGTGCAAAAAGTCAAACGTCAAAAGTCAAACGTCAAAAGTCAAACGTCAAAAGTCAAAAGTCAATAGCCTTTATTGGAACTGTGAGGGCAAAACCATACAAACCATAACAAAGTAGTGATTCAATATTTCCTGAAAAAACACACACATACACACAATCTACATCAGCATCAGAGTTACCAATAAGCTTTGTTCAGCCGCAAAAGCAGCAGGTTCTCAAAGTTCTTTGAGCCAATGCATGCTCTTTTTTGGCCTGAAGATCAGCCCTGCGACACTAAACAGTCTTTCACAGGCTGCTGAGGCAGGGAGTCCCGTATTAAGTTTGAGTGATAGCTGGCACACAGCTGGGAAGGTCTTCAGTACCTCTACTGTGTCTCCTGGGCACCCCAGGTACGCATCCAACTGCTGGGACGTTTCAAGAGGGCCGGTCTTCTTCAAGGAGGAAAATAAGTCCTCTTCCTCAGACGATTGGGAGCCCTCACTGAAGTATTTCTCGGCCTGACAGTCCAAGTGGCTTCTGATATAGTGAAGGCCTGTGGAATAAAAAACAAAAATCATGACAATTTAGACTATATGGCAGTATTGTAACTGTGTATTGGATAGTGTTGTGTGTGTGTGTCATTAAATGTAATTTCAAACTAATTTCACTGTCTTCATAGAAATTACACATATTAAGCGGAAGTGAGACACTTACCAAGTTTGAGGATATTTTCGTCACTTGTCCAACAGGTCTTAAATTTGGGAACTAGAATGGCTGCGGCTATCAGTTCTGGATCTGCAAGCATCTCTCCGAAGCGTTTCTCAAGGCCTGAAAGAAGTGCAGCAATCAAAGGCTCACAGAACTTGGAGGCGACTTGAAGGTGCTGTAGCTTGGTCCTTTGGTGGGGACCAACCATCCCATCTGCACACTGGTTTCTCCCTGAAGAACATCCAGTGCCTTTGCAACTGGGCTCATTGTCTTCGCATATTCTGCAAGAAATGCAAGTTCCACTGGAGTAAACCTGTACAAAGAAGAAGAGAAAAACACAACATGGAACATTAAGTCTACTTGATGTAGCACCTTCAACTGGAGGAACTGATCATTAAAAAGGAAAAATATTGTCATCTGAGACTTTTAGAAATGAAGTTGTGTTGCTACAAATCACATTCATAGTAAATATGGGGACTGCATATTGGCATAGTGCATACGTGTTCTACAGTATTCCAAGTATACAACTGTGACTTAATCTATTGTTAATCACTTCATTAACTGTAAGGCAGAAAAACAAGCACTTACTTGGGTGTATCTAGTTCACTGCAGACAGCTGCAAGGGCTCCCTCGCCTTGTTCTCGTGTTATTCTCACTATTCTTTCTACGGCTGAGAAGAGTGAATTCCACCTTGTAGCAACAGGCCTTACGAGTTGGAGTTTGCAGTGGTCTTCAATTACTTCAGATGCGGTGGTTGATCTTGAACTTTTATTCCACAGGCTAGAGCATTTGGCAAATGTGGACCTTGACACGCGCTTGTACAGTGGGTTGACCTCTGCTTTTGAAGCATCAACTGTGGACACTAAATTGAGGAGGTGGCAGGCGCAGCGATGGTGCTTGGGTAGCTGGTATTCTAAGTAGTCATCTTCTTCCAACAGGGCTCCGGCATCAACAAATTCAACACCCTCAAGGCTTTCCTCTTCTTCATCGTTATCATCATTTTGGCCACCATCATCCTCTTCATCACCCTCTCCTACAGGTTCAGCATTGTTGTTCTCGTCAGTCTGCCCATAAACTCTGAAGGCTTTCAGGAAGTTTGATCCGTTGTCAGTTGTAGTGCGAACGATCTTCTCTCTGACATTGAATTCTGTGTGAATATCATTTAGGGCACCAGCCAGGGCAGAAAAGGTATGTGACCCTTTAAGTTGCTTGCATGCCAGGGCAGCACAGGATCTCTGCATGGTCTGGGGGTTAAACCAGTGCGCAGTGACACCAATGAAACCGCGACGGTGTGCCATCCAGCAGTCTGTTGTTGTTGCTATGAACTCAATTTCACTAAGGGCAGCTTTCAGTTTTCTTTTCATTTCAACAGAGGCCTTTGTGACTTTGTTAACAACAGTATTACGCGTCATGACATTTGTATTTGGCTGAAGATGTTGCACAAGCTCAATGAAGCCCTGTTGCTGAACAATGTGTGGTGGGTGCAAGCCTTGGACAATGAATTTGAGGACTACTTCATCCACACTTGCCTGGGACACTCTTCGAGCCTCCCACAGCTTGGTTTGTTTGGAGGGTGGGGTCAAAGAACCTTCAGTGGATGACTTCCTTTTGAGGGCTGTTGAAGAAAGTTGCGTGTACCTCTCTAGACGAGTGGGGTGTTTCTTCTGTGGAGAAAATGAATGCACAGGCACAGATTGAGATTCATATTATTTCTCTCAAACCACAAGCTGAGACTATCTAGGACTTCCGCTGTATTAAATGTCACGCTGGAAGTTCATGAATGGAGGTCAGACTACAAGTTAGGGAGCAGTTTCACTGGTCTATGCAATTATGTTGAGCAGACCAGAATATTGCCACTTAAAGCTGTTTTAGGACCACCATTGTTAATGGCACACACCGCGCACATTTCTTCTCCCGTGGGAACATAATTAACTCTTTACAGCAACAAACACGGTAAAACTCCGACCTCAACACATGAAGGATTACAAATGAAACATTGAATCATAGCCTACTGCTAGCAAGCAAACCATGGCATGTTCTTAGCCATAGCAAACATTGCAAATTTACCATTAGTACGTTACTAGGTTACTACAAAATGTCGACTGATAATAACAAACTTTCAGCTTACCTCAATATGCTTTTTCAAATTAGACGGTGAGTTTTTGAAGGCCATTAGCTCGTGGTACTTGGGTGCGCAGAGCTTGCAGCGCATTCGAAAGGAGTTGTTTTTGCATCCAACCATTTCAAAAAATTCTTCCAGGTACGGCCAGGGATGGAGAAGGGTTGGCTGATCTTCCTGGCTATCAACCTGGTTGATGCTGGTGCTTGGTTGGGACATTTCGCTGTTATTTTGAGTCTCTGGCACGGTCACGGACATCTTTGGCTACATACTGCTTTCCTTGCTGGAGTGTGATTTGTGTCATGTGCAGCAGATGGAATGCATCTCGTACAAACCAATAGGGTGTCGGCATGGTATAATGTTTACTTCTCATCCAACCACAATCAAATTCACTCTATCCGGATGGCGCGACTTATCTGGATAGTTTTTTTTTGTGTGTGTGTTTTTTTACGATGAAAAGCTGTAATGAAAACAAGCTGAAATGAAATAGGAGTAACGAGGCTATTTTTAAAATGTAAGGAGTAGAAAGTACAGATAATTGCTTGAAAATGTAAGGAGTAGAAGTAAAAAGTCGGCTGAAAAATAATTACTCCAGTAAAGTATAGATACCCAACATTTCTACTTAAGTAAGGTAACGAAGTATTTGTACTTCGTTACTTGACACCTCTGGTTAGATCTGAGTTAGACCTGGGTTAGACCTGGGTTAGACCTGAGTTTGACCTGGGTTAGATCTGAGATATAACTAGGTTAGACCTGAGTTAGACCTGGGTTAGAATTAGTATAGTCCTGGGTAAGACCTAGGTTAGAACTATGTTAGAACTGGGTTAAACTTGGGTTAGAACTAGGTTAGACGTGGGTTATATAGTCCTGGGTAAGATCTGTGTTAAATCTAGGTTAGATCAAGATTAGAACTGGGCTAGAACTAGGTTAGAAGTAGGTTAGACCTAGGTTAGAACTAGGTTAGATCTGGGTTAGAACCTGGGTTATACCTGGGTTAGAACCTGGGTTATACCTGGGTTATACCGGACCTGTATATGAATCTGCTACTGGCATCAGAAGGTCATAGAAGGTCATACTGGTGATGATTGTGATATGCAGTTGTTTCCTATAGAAGGTCATACTGCTGATGATTGTGATATGCAGTTGTTTCCTATAGAAGGTCATACTGGTGATGATTGTGATATGTAGTTGTTTCCTATAGAAGGTCATACTGCTGATGATTGTGATATGTTGTTTCACTTCCTAGTCTAGACAAATGCACTTTGTTGTTTTAGTCACTCTGGATAAGAGCATCTGCTAAATGAATGTAAATGTCAGAAGAAACCAGGGGCCTGTTTGAATGTACTTAAAATATATCCTTCTGTACATGATTAGACTTCTCATCTCTCCTCTCCTCTCTTCTCTCCCCAGCTCACTTCACATATGAACAGCACGAGGCAGTCTTCCCCATAGTCATCCAGCGACAATCGATTCCTGTTTTATATGACATGGGAAAAGGTAGATTGTTTTACTGGTGGATAGAAGGGGCTGTTACCTTTGCCACCCGGTACGCAAGGACCTGTCCCTCTAAGGAAGCAAAAACACAATTAAATACCACATCCCCTGACAGTTTGCTCAGGAATATCCTTGTATTTAATACCTCCACCCCCTGCCCCCTCAAGCACCTAAGGATAGTCTCTCTCCCTGGGATATCTCCTACAGGTCAACAACATGTTCAACTGTCTCCCTCTGTTAGCAATGATCACACTCTCCAGTCAGATGTTTCCCAATTATTCTCAAGGTGTCATTGACGTTTAACCCCATGTGCCCCAGCCTGAGCCTCCATATTATCACCTCCTCCCATCTGCCCCACTGAACTCTGAATCATATGTAGATGCCACCCCCTCCTCTAAGCGGGCCATATCACTAAATGACCCACTTAAATATTAAATGACCCGCTAAAGTATCTTAGCTGAATTTAATTACAGTATCCTAGCTGAATTTGCTAACTATTGATGCAGTCTTTTTCCATCACAGTGTGTACTAGACATGATTTAGATTTTGTTTCAGCAAAATATCTACCTTTAAATCAAACAGGATATCCACCTTCCAATGTGATGTGTTTGACATCACTACAGCGTCTAACCGGTGTGATAATCTGTCCCTGTAGACATCACTACAGCATCTAACCAGAGTGATAATCTGTCCCTGTAGACGTCACTACAGCATCTAACCAGAGTGATAATCTGTCCCTGTAGACGTCACTACAGCATCTAACCAGAGTGATAATCTGTCCCTGTAGACATCACTACAGCGTCTAACCAGTGTGATAATCTGTCCCTGTAGACATCACTACAGCGTCTAACCAGAGTGATAATCTGTCCCTGTAGACGTCACTACAGCATCTAACCAGAGTGATAATCTGTCCCTGTAGACATCACTACAGCATCTAACCAGAGTGATAATCTGTCCCTGTAGACATCACTACAGCATCTAACCAGTGTGATAATCTGTCCCTGTAGACATCACTACAGCATCTAACCAGAGTGATAATCTGTCCCTGTAGACATCACTACAGCATCTAACCAGAGTGATAATCTGTCCCTGTAGACATCACTACAGCATCTAACCAGAGTGATAATCTGTCCCTGTAGACGTCACTACAGCATCTAACCAGAGTGATAATCTGTCCCTGTAGACATCACTACAGCGTCTAACCAGAGTGATAATCTGTCCCTGGAGACATCACTACAGCGTCTAACCAGAGTGATAATCTGTCCCTGTAGACATCACTACAGCATCTAACCAGAGTGATAATCTGTCCCTGTAGACGTCACTACAGCGTCTAACCAGAGTGATAATCTGTCCCTGTAGACATCACTACAGCGTCTAACCAGAGTGATAATCTGTCCCTGTAGACGTCACTACAGCATCTAACCAGAGTGATAATCTGTCGCTGTAGACATCACTACAGCGTCTAACCACAGTGATAATCTGTCCCTGTAGACGTCAACTCCCAGGTGACCATCGTGACCAAGACGTTCCTGCGGTACAGCGAGCTCCAACGCCTCATCAGCAGCATCAGGACCTTCTACCCAGTCATGAAGATCATCATCGCTGACGACAGCCTGAAGCCTCAGAAAGTCATTGGATCCAATATAGAGCAGTACATCATGCCCCCGGCACAGGTACAAACCACAGTAATGTAGTTTCTTGTTTAATCGTTTATTTCACAGCTTATCACAGATAAGATGTGGAAAAAACTGTGTTAATTTTTTTAATTGTTTATTGTTAGTTGCAGAAGTAACACATAATCCTAACAATAATAACATATATAATAATAATAATAATAATAATAATAATACAATCTGCAAGCAGCAATTAACAGGGCCTAATTCACCATTTATGTGAGAGGCCACACCCCCTGGACAATTCATAATTAAGAGCGACCATGTTGTTTGTTTAAATAGTAAACAAAATGGAACGCACATCACTCTATTGATACTACATACCAAGTTTGGCGCAGATAGGTCAATATCTGTAAAAGCCTTTGTGTTTTTCACAAAATGGTAGATCTTGATGGTCCTTTTTGTTCATCATGATAGGGACCTATGGACCAAATTCGGTGACTATGTTATAGGATGTGGGATATATAGCCTTTCAAAGTTGGCCATTTCTAACACTTGTTGTAGCACCCCCATTAGGGCAATGGGGATAATATTACATTTGGGGGTAGTGGTCACATCTTAGACCCCTAATAATAATAATTAGTAGTAGTATTCGTGTTCTAAGTTGCTTGACCAAATTTCTTCTTCATTTATAGTGTTACAGAGTGTTATAGAGACCCTGTTGATAATAATGATAAAACTAAATCAACTTGAAACAGTATTCAACTTTTCAAAACTGTTTTAGCAGTTAGAAGCATAGAGCATTTTTCAAGTGGATGTTGACCACAATGACAGTCTATTTCTACAACGTCTATTCTATCCAACAACTCCCAAAAACATTTACATTTCCATTTTTGGTGTTTAGCAGACGCCTTATTCCAAAGCGATTTGACTAAGTAAGAGAATCAACAATCCACCAGTTGTAGCAGGAAAAGTAATCTAGCTCAGGCCAGTGGTCATTGGCAGTCGTCATGCTAGAAGAAGAAATATTTTTTTTCTTCTTTTCTTTAGTAGACACTGGAGAAACAGTACAAGGGGGTACGAGAAACCTCAGGAGAAACAGTATAGGGGGAGGGGGAGCAGGTCTCTCTCTCTGGAGACACAGTGCAGGGGGGTAGTAGATGTCTCAGGAGGAGCAGTTAAGGTGTAGCCTTAAGAGATGGGTCTTCAGTCTCCGACGGAAGATGGGAAGTGATTCTACAGTTCTGACAGTCATGGGAAGCTCGTTCCACCAGCCAGTGTAGTGAAGAGACGTGACTGGGCAGTGTGACTGCCGCGTTGGCGTAGAGGTGGTGGGGCCAGTCAACCAGCAGATGTGGAGACGCTGAAGTTTGGGGGGTGAACATTACTTGTAGGTAGGCAGTAGGGCTGCACGATTTGGGGAAAAAATCGAATTGCGATTATTTGGACAGATATCGCGATTGCGATTAATTTGCGATTATTATTTTTTAAAATAGCAAAAAAAAAAAAAAAAGGAAGTTTTTGTAAAGTGTGGCCATATCTCCGGCTAGGAAGGTCGTATCAACGTGCAGTTTGTTTGTACGTCTTCAGGGGACTTAGAGGCTCCCTCCTCTAGCACCCCCACAGCCCGAGCTACGAGTGAAAGAACTAAACTTACATTGGGTTGCTTTAAAGTTGGGTTGCTTTAAAATCAAGCTTCAGATTAAAACATGTGATGGAGCATTACTAACCTGACTCAGGTGGTTTGTTTCACACAACCATCTAGGAAAGCTTAATTGGAAGCTGTTTGGAAAAGGGCAGGTACTTTCACGTGCGATGTTGTTGGTGTGCGTTCATTGACATTGACGTTCATTGACGTTCACGTTCATTGTTGACGTTCATTGTTGACGTTCATTGACGTTGACGTTCATTGACGTTGAATCCGACGCGCTGTATGACGTATCCCATACGGGTAGTGGTGGTCTAGTGAGTTGGACTTGTGATCGGAAGGTTGTGAGTTCAAATCCCGCCTGAAACCACACCACTACTAGTGTGCCCTTGAGTAAGGCACTTAGCCCTCAGTTACTCCAGGGGGAATGTCCCTGTAATTCGTAATTGTAAATCGCTTTGGATTAAAAGCGTCTGCTAAATAGCAAAAAAAAAAAAAAAAAAAAAAAATCGCAGGCAAATCGCAGGCTTTGCGATTAGCTAATCGCATCATTTCAAATCGCGATTTCGATTTAAATTCGATTAATCGTGCAGCCCTAGTAGGCAGGGGCTGTCCCTTTTGCTGCCTGGTATGCGAGCACCAGGGTCTTGAATCTGAAGCAAGCTGCTATCGGGAGCCAGTGAAGGGTGCGAAAGAGAGGGATAACATGAGAGAATTTGAGGAGGTTGAACACCAGACGGGTGGCAGCATTCTGGATGACCTGCAGAGGTCTGATGGCGGTTGACATACTGTATAGTGAACACAGTAGATCATCTCTGACATTTGTATCACCTGAATTTTTTTTTATTACAAGCTGGTACATTGCTGTTGTAAGGCGATCAACTTCTCCAGAATTGATTTAATTGAGTCGTCACTTACAAGCGAGTTCGTTTAATCTCAACGAGACGTCCTTGATATAACTTTTTAAGATAAAATGATCCAATCAAATATTAGGCACCACTACTGAACTGTTCATTAAGAGAATATTTATTCAAGCACATCAGCAAGCAATAATAGTTCATCTCCATGGAAAAGTGGTCCCATCTAGTTTCACCTCCGCCGGCCAGTATCAGCTAGCCGTCAATAGGTTAACTTCACCAGACAAGAGCCCTGTTTCATCTTGGTACATAATCTTTATACCTTTGACATTTTTGGGGGATGGGTTGTCCCTCCTCCCCTTATTTGATCATTTCTAACTGTAAACATTAATACCAGACAGTCATGTGGTGAAGGTCACAATGTGATAAGCAAGTGTTCTGTGGTTTTGCTACAAAGTTTCACTTCTGGTTGTTTACATTTTTTAAATGTTTGGCATTTAGCAGACGCCTTATTCCAAAGCGACTTACAATCAATACATTTGAATACTAAGCATGTGAATCAGCAATCCACCATTCGTTGCAGGAAGAGTAATCTAGCTCGGGCCCGGGGCCACTGATAGAAGAAAAAACCTTCTCCCTATCGCCTTCTACTAAAACGTTTTTTTTCTTTTTTTCTGGAGAAACTGAGAAACAGTACAAGGGGGGCAATAGATGTTCTTAGGGACACAGTAGAGGGGAAAGCGGGTGTCTTTAGGAGACGTAGTGGTGAGGGTCAGAAGATGTCTCAGGAGGAGCAGTTAAGATGTAACCTGAAGAGATGGGTCTTCAGTCTACGACGGAAGATGGGTAGTGACTCAGCCGTTCTGACGGCCGTGGGGAGTTCATTCCACCAGCGGGGAGCCAGTGTTGTGAAGAGACGTGATCGGGCAGCCCGACTGCTGTGTAGAGGAGGTGGGGCCAGTCGGCCAGCCGAGGTGGAGGAGCGGAGTGAGCGGGCAGGGGTTTGGGGGGTTACCATTTCCTTCAGGTAGGCAGGGGCTGTCCCTTTAGCTGCCTGGTATGCAAGCACCAGGGTCTTGAATCTGATGCGAGCTGCTATCGGGAGCCAGTGCAGGGTGCGAAGGAGAGGGGTGACAGGTTGTTATCCCTCTGTGTCCCTCTGCGGTCATACCCCCTGTCTGGGGCTCGTTAATCACATATGCACACACAGCTATGTTTTTAAGTAACAGGTAAGCATATGCACACAGTTATGTTTTTAGGATGTACAAACATTTTTATACAGTTACCGTGGGTATATTCTACATGCGTTCTAAAGCACTGATTGGCCAGTTATTTGATCATCAAACCCATTCCCTGGGGTCATGACTAGGTCAGTAGGCTATGTTCTTATCAGAATAGCTTGTGAAAGCATAACTGTTGGCGATGTGGTCAGGCGCATGTGTTCCTGTTCACGTTGTCTGCTGTCTCCTGTCACACAACAGGCACGAAATTCAGTTCCTGTTTCTGAGTCCCATGACTTGGGATTCGATTAACAAGTTAAAATACAGTATAGAAGAATGGACTTATCATTAATCATTAGTTATGAAAGTATAAAATCAGTACAGGAAAATAGAATATCATAACAACAGGTGCAAAATGGTTGTTAGCACATAGGCAAAAATAAGTAATTTACAGGCGGTTTGAATCATAATTATCACTTCTAGTTATTTTAATACAAATTCCCAACACTGTGGCTACTGTTCATCAAAGTAAACCACTCCAACAGCAATCTAACAGTGTCCTCATTGTTAGAATGCTGTTGGAGTTGTGGTGAAACCATCCCCAAAGACCAGTTTTTTATGACCCATGCAGTGTTTCCTCTACATGCATTTCATCGTGGCGGGCCGCCACGATGGAATTTCCTCCGCCACCATGCAGATTTCTCAAAAAAAAAAAAAAAAAAAAAGTTCTCAAAAAAAAAAAAAAAAAAAACATTTTAGCTGATTAAAATATATCTGATCCTAGATCAGCGCTATAATTGACTAAAAGTGCACCTAAATCCACGCCCATCTCTCTCTAACCGCTGATCCAAAATCAGATTAATGACATTCAGTTGACGACGTGACACAAGGGCTCCTGATTGGTCTAAATGTGAACTGTGGTATTATTGTTATTGTGTACAGGCCACCGTAGTGACATCCGGGGGGTATTCCATCAACATCGCTAAAGGGAAAATCCAGGTTTAGTCTGATAAATCTCGCGAGAGTTCTTACAAATATCCAGGCATGCTTGAGTGTGTTGTTGACAATCGTTCATGTCCTTCATTAAACGTTTAGCTTTGTCATTTGATACGCCGCCTACGACTACCATCTCTCTGCACTACAGTAAACAGTTAATCAGTAACGTTAGCCGCTTTTGTGCTCATGTAGGCCTACTTCGTATTATATTATAGCTGATGATCTTTGTGTGTGTATGTGACTGTCAGTCACAAGTTTATATTCTGTATATTCATTATTTATTTTTTTGGGCCATCCTCTAGTTTTGGCTGTGATTAGAAGGAAAAAAAAAAAAAAAAAAAAAAAACGTTGTTTTGAGCGCGCGTGCGCGTTTCATGCGCGTGCACGCGAAAAAATCGCGCGCGCTACGCGCGCGGTCACGGCCACCCGCCACCATTGTAAAAATTCCTGGAGGAAACACTGCCATGTATTAAATTATATGATATTTACCTGTGTAACAGGAGGGTGCGGTTGGGCGACCAACCTTAGCAAGTCAATGCCACAGTGGGAATTACACCCATAAAAATATAGAATGCTATTGGAGTGGTTTGCTTTGACGTACAGTAACTGGGTTCCAGCATACACTTGGCAAAATGCGAACACTACTTTATTACAATAAACTAAAATACTGGGCTACGGCCAACTGGGGGGAGGTATACTAGCTATACAAGCTGGGGGCTATCCACTTGTGCAACTTACCACATCACACGTATACATACTCTGAAACACAGCAAGCAAACAGTGCAAAAAGGGGTAATCACACAGTGCAACTAAGATCATCACGCTCACGCATACAATTGGTGATGGGTAGGACCTAAACACTTTAACCCTCACAACAGAGGTCTAAAAACCTAATAAGCTAGGGAGCACAAGGTTAGCACACGCAGGTACCATTTGGTGTGACAGAACTAGAAATATATTAAAAGGGAACAAGTTTAAGCTACTACGCTAAAAGATTAGAGGCAAAACTGGGATTCAGTGACAGCGCAGGAGGCAAAACAGCAGCTAGTGTTCTGGCCGACCTATAAGAGCAGAGCACACATCCATGAAGACACCACAAATATGAAAAATTACCTCGGATGCCTTAAGGACCTTAAGGGCAATCCTACAATACTGTATATTATTACCGTGTTACCTTTGTCAGTTGCATGCACCACATCAATCCACCATCCACTGTACCTCAGCGGTGGGAACCAGCATTGTTGCACACCAGCCTACTAATACGTAGTATTATAGGAGCACAGTCTAATACTGAGCTACTGAGATGCTAACCCGCGGAATGTCCGCTTGACGCGCCGTGCGTTCTAATACCGCTTGTTAAGTCTGACGTCAAAAGTGACGTTTAGCAATTTCCGAGTCCAAACCAGAAATTCCCTGCACCACCATAGTACCAGTGAACTACAGCGGTAGAATGACAGTTTAATCGTTTTTTAGACTCTGATCTATTCATAGAACAAGGGACACAGCACTTTCCCGTTTTCTCCATATTGTCAGGGTATTTGAGCCTCGGAAAAGCGCTACATAAATATAATTTATTATTATTATTATTTCTGCATTTCGAAGACAGCGCCTCAGCCAACGTTGGACCCGGAAACACGTCACGACTTAACGGTTGATTTGCAGTATAGTAAACATTTATTGCTTTAATATGTGCCAACAATGGCTTACTCGTACAGAAATAACAATAAACAAACTCAGCGCCAAAAGCGGTCAAAACCTATTTGCCTTTCCGGGGTCAACACCTGCCAATAACAACAAAAGTGCTACCTTATATACCTGCCTCAGGTATTGTGACAGCGCCACCCCATGCCCACACAGTGAATTACATGTACGTATCAAAGGACCATATCTGGCTCCTACAGTAGTGGTAGAAAAATAGTAGTGGTGGCAACTAGCCTCACAACGATATGTAATTAAGAATACAAGATCATACCTCTGGATCAAATGGGAAGGGACTGGGAGCCTGGACAAGCAGGGAGTCAGATGAGCAAATGCTGTTTCTCTTGTGGCTCATCGTCAAATCCTGCAGCCTACCTCTATGACGGTTGAGGTCAATTCCACTTATTAATTTACTATTAAAAATAGTCTGCAGAATCCACATTCATATTAACCCAAAATTCACTAGTAAAATGATCTATGCTTACATGGTATTACATGGCGTTGACACAATACTAGAACATAGGCCTTTCAAAGAAAGGCCATTTCTAAAACTTGCTATAGCACCCCCATTAGGCCAATATTAGGTAGTATTAGTCCCCTAAAAATCTAAATTATTATTGGTATTACAATTATGATAATAACTATTTATACAAACTGTTTCCTGGTGTCTCTGGTGTGCTTACATGGTATTACATGGCATTGACACAGCACTAGGACAAAGTTGGCAATTTCTAACACTTGCTATAGCACCCCCATTAGGCCAATATTAGCAGTATTAGTCCCTTAATAATACAAATTAGTATTAGCATTATAATAATACCACTGATCCTCAATGCCCCTACCCTGGACACCTTCAAATCAGAACTCAAAACTGATCTGTTCACCAAGGCCTTTGGCCCCTAGTCTAGTTTTGTCACTGTCGATGTCTTTTTGTTTTCTTTGGGGGGGGTTTCTGTTCTGTCTGTCTGACTTTCTGTACAATCTGTAAAGCGTCCTTGGGTTTGAGAAAGGCACTATATAAAACCAGGTTATTATTATTATTATTATTATATTTATATAAACTGTTTGGCTTTTGTCTTCAGGGCTGGTTCGCTGGCAGGACCCTAGGCGTCTCCCAGGTAACCACAAAGTACCTGCTGTGGGTGGATGATGACTTCCTGTTTACAGCGCAGACCAAGATCGAGAGTCTGGTGGAGGTGATGGAGGCGATGCCTGAACTGGACGTGGTGAGAAAAACTGGTCTTTATCGGTCTTTACTGGTCTCTACTGGTCTTGACTGGTGTTACTGGTCTTTGCTGAACTCTACTGGTCTTGACTGGTGTTACTGGTCTTTAATGGTCTCTACTGGTCTTTATCTGTCTTTACTGATCTTCACTGGTCTTTACTGGTCTCTACTGGTCTTGACTGGTGCTTAAAACAAACAAAAATTAGACACTTATTGTTTTCAACAAAAATGCTAATGGTTTCTACTACAATACCATGACGAAAAAACTAAACCTGGATTCAAACTCAGTCTGTCTAGCAAGCATTGGCCTTTTCACCAACTCAATCTGTTACCTCTCTCTGTGTGTGAGCAGGTGGGCGCGGCCGTGGGCAGTGACACTAATCGGCAATACTTCTCCCTGGTCTACGAGGAAGGCGACTGGGAAGATGGCGGCTGTCTGAATAGGAAGTCAAACATCAAATACCAAAGCCTTCCTGGTTTCCCACAATGCTCTTTCACCGACGGGGTGGTCAACTTCCTCCTGGGTCGCACAGACGCTATAAGGAGAGTTGGCTTCGACCCCCTGCTGAAGAGAGTGGCACACTCGGGTGAAATATTATAATGTTAACGGTTTATTTCAAGTCACTAAGATTTTATGAAAGGGGCAAAATGTTTTTGGATGACCATGAACAAGTTTAAACCCCATTACTAATGCTCTGAAATATCACTACAGTATACTCATCCATCCTCCTTTCTCCTCATCCCTCCCTCCCTCTGTTTCAGAGTTCTTCATGGACGGCCTGGGCAGCCTCCTAGTGGCCATCTGTAGTCATGTCAACATCGGACATCAAAGGAAGGCACGAAACAAGCTGTACTCTACCTTCCGTGATCAGAAGAATAATGATTTCGAATTCAAACTGGGCCATCACTTCTTCAAGAACCATCTGAAATGTATTCGTTATGGATAGATATAAGTCTAGTGTCCCAGGAAATATATTCATGATATGTGGTATGAGGAAGCAGAATCAGAATAGCTTTTATTACATCCAATGTACCAGTGGCGGCTGGTGATAAAAATGTTGGGTGGGGCACAGGTTATGGGGGCATGCTCCACGGGGAAGAATATCAACTTTAAAATCTGGATTTACAGTCGATTTTAGCATGAGAATATATATATAACTTAATTATTTTTATATATAACTTATTAAAGGGCAAACTGCAAACACAACAAAAATATAATGCACAACAACTGACAAATCAACTGGAATAGTCTTTGTTAGCAGAGTAGACCTAATGTTAACAGAATGGACTTATACCCTTTGTCTATCTGTGCAGCGGTAAGGTGAATAATTCTAGCAGTACTGTCCAGACAGTTGTCTTGTTTAGCCATTCAACTAGGCATTATTTATTCAATGGAGAAAGACATGGAACACAATGCAATTGTGATAATAAATGTGTTCTTTGTTACTTCTTTAATTAAATTAAAGTGTACCTTTCTATTATCATACAATATTTCCTTGAACATGTAAACTCTATAATCATACAGGTGTCTTTCTATTAGTTGTCTCTGTCATACTGAACTGTTTGTTATCATCCTGAACTATCTCTGTTGCTCACCTCACCTCAGTTCAGTCTCTATTGCTCTCCTCTCCTGTTGTCTGACTCTCTGTTGCTCTCCTCTCCTGTTGTCTGTCTGAATATCGGTTGTTAAGTCGCGACATGTTTCCGCGTCCAAAGTTGGCTGAGGCGCTGTCTTCGAAATGCCGCAATAATAATAATAATAAATTATATTTATATAGCGCTTTTCCGAGGCTCAAATACCCTGACAATATGGGGAAAACAGGAAAGTGCTGTGTCCCTTGTTGTATGAATAGATCCGAGTCTAAAAAACGATTAAACTGTCATTCTACCGCTGTAGATACTGGTATTCTGGTGCGGAGAATGTCTGGTTTGGACCCGGAAATTGCAAAACGTCACGTTTGACGTCAGACTTAACAACCGGATATTCAGGGCTCTCAAGTCTCACGCATTTTTTTTATTTTTACTACCCCTAGTGGTAGTGGCCCTAGGCTGCAGCCTAGGTAAGCCTATAATCTGCGCATGCTCGGGGCGCATTTTTGGCGCCCCGACCGAGAAATAGGAGACAGCCAATTGGAGCCCTGCTACAGCTCACGTGTAAGCCAAAAGTATTTGGACTGCCATAGACTGCCATTCGGCCGGCGCCCCGACTCCTCCCCTATGTATTTTCACAGTGAATTTTACACACACACAGATAAAATGTTTATTGTATTGGAGGATTTTTAATGAATGCTGATTGGCGCCGACAGAATATCAGCCGCATTTTATGAATAAACAATGTTTATTTAAAAAAATCTTTTACAAGTAGCAACTAGGAAGTGGGGCTGCGTTGGAAGGTGGGGGCGGCGCCCTAGCGCCCTCTATTGGCCAGCCGCCACTGATCCTGAACTATCTCTGTTGCTCACCTCACCTCAGTTCTGTCTCTATTGCTCTCCTCTCCTGTTGTCTGTCTCTCTGTTGCTCTCCTCTCCTGTTGTCTGTCTCTCTGTTGCTCTCCTCTCCTGTTGTCTGTCTCTCTGTTGCTGTCCCCCATGTTCGCCTCAGTGCTGCTAGCGACACCCGACCCAGTGCTAACTGCTTCGTGGCTCTCACTCTCAACAACATTGGTCGTCGCAGCTGCATTTATTTTATTTATTTTTTAACTTAGCTATTCGGTTGTTAAGTCGCGACGTGTTTCCGGGTCCAAAGTTGGCTGAGGCGCTGTCTTCGAAATGCCGCAATAATAATAATAATTAATGATATTTATATAGCGCTTTTCCGAGCCTCAAATACCCTGACAATATGGGGGAAACGGGAAAGTGCTGTGTCCCTTGTTGTATGAATAGATCCGAGTCTAAAAAACGATTAAACTGTCATTCTACCGCTGTAGTACACTGGTATTCTGGTGCGGAGAATTTCTGGTTTGGACCCGGAAATTGCAGACTTAACAACCGGATATTCAGGGCTCTCAAGTCTCACGCATTTTTTAAATTTTTTTGTATCCAATGTTAGGTGGCCGTCGTGGCCCCCTAGTGGTAGTGGCCCTAGGCTGCAGCCTAGGTAAGCCTATAATCCGCACAAAAGTGCGCCCCGACCGGGAAATAGGAGACAGCCAATTGGAGCGCTGCTACAGCTGACGTGTAAGCCAAAAGTATTTGCACTGCCATCGGGTCCCATTCGGACGGCGTCCCGACACTCTAGTGGATAGTGAGTTGGACTTGTGATCGGAAGGTTGTGAGTTCAAATCCCGCCTGAAACCACACCACTACTAGTGTGCCCTTGAGTAAGGCACTTAGCCCTCAGTTACTCCAGGGGGAATGTCCCTGTAATGCGTAATTGTAAGTCGCTTTGGATTAAAAGTGTCTGCTAAATGGCAAAATTAAAATTAAAGTAGGGAGGTTTTCAGACATTTGTTTGTCGCCCCACAGACCGTCCCTGTGAACCTTGTTGGTACTGTCTGAGGTCCCTTCCTTCTGACGAGCAGATTGAACCACAGGTAGCTAGCTACTCTCCTCAAATACTAACCTCAACCAGTAGGGGGCAAACACAAAACTAACAATGTGTGTAGGGGATGGGAAACTGTTGTACTGAGTACTGTTGTACACAGTACTCGAGTTGTAAAAGAAAAATCAGGGGGGATGGTGGATTTTATCATATGGGGACAATTTTAGCATCCCCACAGCGTCAATGACGTCAGTGTCAGTGACTTGGTAAAAATGTCATTGCATGTGTGTGTGTCCCCCTCGCCCACAGTATTTTACTCAATATGCGCAAAACTAAATGTTGAAATAGCAGTAATACTACGTTCATTGATAAAATGACATAAGGGATGGAAAGGGGGGATGGCAGTTTTAGAAGGGGGATGATATTGACTGTTTTTATTTCAGGGGGGATGCCATCCCCCCTCATCCCCCCTCAACTCGAGTGCTGGCTGTACAGTGTTTTATGTTGCAGCAGGAGGATGAGTCTGACCCCCTGTCTCCATCGCCCCCCGGTGGTAAAAGAGTGAGCTACCAGACAGATCCGCGTCCTCACTTTGGTGTCGCCTATTCCTCACGCTCCACACCTCTTCCCCTGTGGGGCAGCGAGGGGCCACGTTGGGAGGTCAGAGACCAGGAGCCTCCCGACGAGGCACACATCTGCCCTCACTGTCACCTGGCGTTGCCACCTGATACACTGCGCTGGCACGAGGTACACACACGTGTAGATCTCACACACACACACACACACACACACACACACACACACACACACACAAAGATAGGCACAAAAAGACGGCTGCACACACTCGTCTCAGTGTCTAGACCTAAAATACAAAATAACCTTTGGCACAACTGA